>NC_046157.1:171686597-171811597 GCF_011064425.1 Rattus rattus | reverse complement strand
ACAAGACGGGACCGTGTAACCTTCATGCTGCTTCTTCAGATGCTAATGTCTGAAAAAATCATAGTATAATACCCCCAGCTAAGATGCTGATATCGATGGGTCTGACTGAAAACATTTTGATCTTCATAAAAACTTGTTCCTATTTCTCTTTTATAGCTACAACAGCTTCTCCCCTAGAAATACCTAATCAATTTTCCATATCTATAACTTTGTCAAATCAAAAATTTATATAAATGGATTTGTTTTGTATGATGTGTCAAACTGACTTTCTCAGTAATAAGTGCTGGCATTTCAGCCAGGTTACTAATAGGAGTGCACTTGCCTCCTGTCGTTCAAAGGGAGCAGCATTCCCTCATGCAGATGCTCTTTGGATCTTTTAGAATAGGGAGGCAAAGTTTAGAACAGAGACTGAAGGAACGCCCATTCAGAGCCTGCCCCACATGTGGCCCATACATATACAGCTACCAAACTAGATAAGATGGATGAAGCAAAGAAGTGCAGGCTGACAGGAACCAGATGTAGATCTCTCCTGAGAGACACACCCAGAATACAGCAAATACATAGGCGAATGCCAGCAGCAAACCACTGAACGGAGAACGGGACCCCCATTGAAGGAATCAGAGAAAGGACTGGAAGAGCTTGAAGGGGCCCAAGACCCCATAGGAATAATAATGCCAAGCAACCAGAGCTTCCAGGGACTAAGCCAATACCTAAAGACTATACAGGGACTGACCCTGGACTCCAACCTCATAGGTAGCAATGAATATCATAGTAAGAGCACCAGTGGAAGGGGAAGCCCTTGGTCCTGCCAAGACTGAACCCCCAGTGAACGTGATTGTTGGGGGGAGAGTGGTAATGGGGGGAGGATGGGGAGGGGAACATTCATATAGAAGGGGAGGGGAAGGGGTTAGGGGGATGTTGGCCTGGAAACTGGGAAAGCTAATAACAATTGAAATGTAAATAAGAAATACACCAAAGTTAATAAAAGATGGAGAAAAAAAAAAAAAAAAGAAAGGTACAAGTTAAACATGTTTGGCTTCTTCCCAACATGCACTGTCACAAATGATCCTTCCCTCAAAAAAATCACTTTTGAGGGATTTTTTTGTTCGTTTATTTGTTTTTTCTTTCTTGCTTGCTTTTCTTTTAAAAAAATTTTAAAATCCGTTTTACAGTCTTTATCCCCCTCCTGGTCTGCCTTCTGACCTCTGACTCTTCTACATCCCATACCTCCCACCTCTTCCCCTCCTCCCTCCTCATCTCAAAGAGGATGTCCCCCAAGAGCCCCACCCCACCAGGCCTTGTTTTTTAAAGTGACCTTTCATTTCCCTGGGATGAATCCCAAAAGTTTACTTCTGTGAAGTATATTAGCTCTACATTGTGTTTTAAAAATTAAATTGTCCATCGTTTTGTACAGTAACCTTACGTTCCTTGCTTTCTGTGACGACTTCCTGATTCATTCACCCCACATTCTCGTCAGCATTTGGTGAAGCCTCTGATCCAAAATGGCGTTTAGTATGATGCATGCATGTGCTTAGCTGGCACTTTTCACACTGGTAATCTTTAAACAAAACAATGGTAATGTTGAATTTCTTGTCACAAGTCTGCGATTGATACAACTTAGGCATAGAAATAAGTGTCTTATCTTCTGTCCGCTTCCTAACCCCAGTGATTGATTGTAAACGGTACTGTAGAGGTGTCTGTATAAACACGTCTTATACTCAAAAAGCACAATTAACTCTGGTGTTTTTTCATATCATTGACTGGGTCATCGTTTCTGCATTCAATTGTTAGATTATAAGTCATGTGCTTTCAATAAAATCCCTGAGAATATATATATATATATATATATATATATATATATATATATATATGTGTGTGTGTGTATATATATATATGTATGTATATTAGAAACTCGGGACTTACAGATGATTGCGTTTCTCCGGCTCTCTCTTGCATACCTTTTTGTTTTGTTCTGTTTTCTTTTGTCTTCTTCCCATCGTAATTGGCTGCCAGCATTTTCAGCACTGGACTGAATGAGTTCTCTGAGACATGAAATCCTTGCTCTTAAAATTTGAAGGAAATCAGTCTTCTAACACCCAGCATAACATTAGCCATATGTGTTCTATATGTGTTTTTAAATTATCATGGGGTTCTTTATCCCTTCCAATTTCTGAGTTTTATTGTGAATATTTATTGTTTTTTTTCTGATGATCTTTTCTACTAACTGATATGATTATTATTCAATGTTTCTTATTCTTTTATTTGCTGAGCTACATTGACTCCCTTGGAACTACGATCTATCAGTGCTATAAACTCAATCTGTACTGAATAATGCTTTTTATCCTCTTTAATTTTGCCTGCTAACATTTGGCTGAAGATTGCTGAATCTATACTCGTGATGGTTTAAGTCTGTGGGTAATTTGGTTTCTTTGGCCAGCAGTTTCTGGTCCAGTTGTGAGACTGCAGTAACAAGTAACCTGGTAAAATAATCTGGGAGTTTCTCTCTTTTATTTTCTTGAAAGATTATGATTAATTCTGTGAATTTTTGCTCAAACATTTGACGGAATTCCTGATACAGCTCTTTAATATGGAGGTTTTGGGCCTTTTATAGTGTTTGAAACTTACTAACTCAGTTCTCTTAATAAAAGAGGTATAATTGACTCACGTCCCATTGAAAAGTATGTGCTTGTTGGTAATTAACTACGACACTGCTCTGTCCCACCAGTTCCATCATTATCTATGGCGTTTCATTGCCATCTCTAGTCTTTATTTATTTCCCATTTTGTTTGTATGTGTGTGTGTGTGAGTGTGGGAGAGGTCTCACAATATTTGTTGTGGGACAGCTTAATCACACCATAGTACCAATCACATTTTCTGTGTGTGTATATATATATATATATATATATATATATATATATATATATATGTGTGTGTGTGTGTGTGTGTGTGTATGTGTGTACAGACACAAGATGTGTGTGTATGATATCTGTATTTATCATATATATGATATATATATATATATATATATTACTATTTCCTTAGTGCCAGTTTTGTCATATGATGCTCAACGTTCAATTTAGTAAAGTGAAAAAACACTTACAAGACTTGTGTTTAAATCCTGTTTGATTTTTTCAGTTTGTGGATAAACTTGATTCGAAATATGTTTCTGTGAAATGAAAATAGTGGCCTACTCTCTGCTTTCATTGTCATAAAATTTACCATTTTCGTTATACCGGTGTTCCACAAATGTAACGTTTTTTTTTTATTGTTTTCAAGATATTAAAATTTCAAGTAACTTTCACTTGATACTCAGCTGATTTGAAAGTGCTTTCTATAACTTTTTATTTATGAGTTTTCTGGTTACCTTCTTTTTAAGTTTAATTTTGAGGTTCACTACTTTTATGTGTACAACTGTTTTGCACTTATAAGACAAGTGTACCATCTGCATGCTGAGGACCCACGGATGTCAATCAAGGGCATTAGATCTAGAACTGGAGGTAATTTGAGGTAATTTTCCTACCATGGATGGATGCGCAGAACTTCACCTAGCTTCTGTAAGAGCAGTAAGTATCCTACATGCTCAGCCTCCTCTCGAAAAGTGTTTATTCAATCATTTTTAATGCATAATAATAATTTCTATATTTCTAAAACTTTAGAACACATAGTTTTTAAGCAGTTTAACACTAGTTTCTGATTTTAATGGAAATACTTAAATTAAAATTTGAGATTGTTATATGAACAACAATGTCAACCAACCAGAGCTTCCTAGGGACTAAGCTACTACCCAAAAGACTATACATGGACTGACCCCTGGACTCTGACCTCATAGGTAGCAATGAATATCCTAGTAAGATCACCAGTGGAAGAAGCCCTTTGGTTTGCCAAGACTGAAACCCCAGTGAACTAGATTGTTGGGGGAGGATGGAAATGGGGGGAGGATGGGGGGAACATCCATATAGAAGGGAGGGGGAGGAGTTAGGGGGATGTTGCCTGGAAACGGAAAGGGTAATAACAATTGAAATGTAAAATAAGAAATACCTAATTTAATAAAGATGGAGAAAAATTTACAAATTCCAAATGCATGTACATAGAGTTCTTAAATACACCCATAACAAAAATTTCAAATGTCTAATATTCACACTAAAAGATACATTCATTCTGTTAATAATTACACCCCCAAAAAAGAATTCTTTTTCCTCCTTAATTTGTAACACCTCATTCTATTACTGGTAATAACCAGTGGAACTGTATTCCTTCTGTAAAGAATTTTCCATGATCTCACAGTTATCTGTTTTTTAATTTAACCATTGTGCCTTTTTCATTCTGAGACTATCCATAGTTAATTACTTTCAGTGTTACAAAAATAGCCAACATTGTTTTTCTAGTTTAGGTGAAATTCTAATTCAACCCTAATTTGGTGTATTTTCATGCATCTTATCACTTTTGATTTCACCTCACTGGGCTCTATCCACCTTGTGCTTGAGAATGGTTCTAACCGGGATTGTCCGCGTTCCCAGTCCGTCTGCTTCAGGATGCAGTTCAGAGCATTCGTGTGGCTGATTTTTGTGAAATATGTTCCCAAAGTTTATAGGAGTTGTCACTAAATTGACTTCTAAGTGACTATGTGAATACAAATTAAGAGACACCTCTAAGTGACAGAATTATAGTCTGAGCACACACAAGTGCATTTAGTGAATTGAAATTTTAGGGGTCAGAGTTGCAGATGTCTTCACTTTGCAAATGTCCAGTCTGTGGTAATACCCTCTTCTTTTCTAAGCCAAAAAACCCCCCAACTTCTCCTCTTTTTCCCCCCCTTAAATAACCTCCTTTAACCACAGGCATATTGATTCAATTAGTGTTCTCTGTAACTGATGTCTGACTTCATTCACCTTTTTTTTAACCTACATTGACTGCATAGCCTTTTACTTCCGGTTTAATGTCCTCCTTTTCATTTCTTTTGCAAGGATGATCCTCGAATCAGTATTTATTCTTGGACAATATGTGTGTAAATTTTTAAAAAAATGTGTTAATTGCAGTAAATATCTCTCACTGATTAAAATATACCCCTGTATATGCCAGTGTTCTGTTAATTTGTGTGTTTGCTTATCTCCTTTTTGCTAACTTTCACTTTTCCCCAGGTTTATCAAGTGTTGGCAAAATAGAGCATTATCTGTGTGTGTGTGTGTGTGTGTGTGTGTGTGTGTGTGTGTGTGTTATTTCTTGTGTTATTCTGACAATTCTTTTTGATTTTTATTAGTACGCTTAGTGTGTTTCTTCTTATGTTTTATTCAGCAATTGTTTTATGATTCATGGCTCATATACCTAATTCTAAACTGCAGACAATTGTAAAAAATTTTTATTTTATTCCTTTTTATTTTCCTTTCAGGTTATTTCTTATGTGATCTTTTGAACTAAGTTAATGCCTTTACACTGTGTCATGCATTTTTAAATTTGATGAATTATTTAATAGTTGCGTAACAGTTGGCATAGCATTGCTGTTTTGTTAATTAATGTCTAGTATTAATAATTATTTTAAATATTTCCCTTTGCTTATAAAACTTAAAAGAACTATTTGCCAGCACTACATCCTTCTCTCTCTTTGATGGTTTTCTGCCAAACATTTCTGCATGCAGTTTTCAAAATTGAACAATAGACCTCTGTAGCTTGCATTTATCTGAATATGTGGTTGAATATGTATAGTATCTTCAGCCTTTGTAAATGATTTCTACAGTAATCACTAAAGCGCACTGTTGGCTTGCAAGTCTATAGCACGTGAAGGTCCTTGTCTACAGTGCAAACATGAAATTAAAGCAAAGAGTGACGTCAAGGAACATTTACAACTTCACTGGAAGAAAACTGTTTCTACAATGTTTCCCACATCCTCAGAAGGAACAGTATTTGTGAGATGATTCAAGCATACCCAGTGTGGAAAAGCTAGGAATGAGTTATATCATGTATTCAGGCATCCAATAAGTCATTATAGAATAAAGCACTAATAAGGTTCATGATTAGAATTCAGTCCTTGCAAAGCCTATGACGTTCTTACTTTATATTATATTCTAAACTTAGACCAAGTCTCCACAAATTTTATGTAAATGGTCTTAACTATTTTAAATACAGCCAAGCATTTAAAGTTGCCTTTGAATGTGTGTGGTTCTGACAGCCACACGGTTTCTTTCAGCCGATTGATTCTGGAACCTTAAGACACAGCAAAATAAAAGGTTAAAAATAGATGAAGATTAGTCACAACTAAGTTTCAACAAAACTGCCTTTGCAAAAACAAGCAAAGGATCAAACTAAGCTTACGGGGTATAGTAAATTCTTACTGGAGATGAGGTTAGGATTGAGGAAAAAAATCTTTTTATACCATCATTTTAAAAAAAAAATGGCATTATTCTATTTTTTGAGACAAGCTCCATCAAATGAGATCTTTAAAATGTTATTCCATTTTATGACTTCTGCATTTGAATTATCGTCAACTGGGGGAAAGTTCAAGGTCTGATAAATCATAGGAGTGCTACCTAGTTATGAACTTGTCCAAATATTAGGCTCTAGGATAGGTATTTTACCTGAGAGCTCTGGGAAGAAAGAGCCCAGCTACTTCTTATAGTGGCAACTGCTCAGCAACCCGGGTTTGATCCCAGCAGACTCATGTGAAGGAGAGTTTGAGCAGTGTTGAGGTCAATAATCAGGGCTGTTCTGCGGTAAGGGCTCTACAAGGGCCACTGGGAAGGCTTGGGGTTGAAACTCAGGCAGAAAGGAGTGATTGGAGATTCCAAACAGTATTCTACACGCTCCTGCCCTGAGCTCCTGTGGCTGGTAAGGGAAGTCTACTGCATGTGTTGTTGTTTTTCTCTTTCTCTTTTTAACCTTCCAGTAAGATAAATGTGATAAAAAAGAAATAATGCCCTTCCTCCCATGGCTGGTTTGTCACGTACTTTTGAAAACTCATTTAAGCTAAAACAGCAATTATTTTTTTTGCCACACTGTTGCTTTTGTTTAAAATATTGATGGTTTTTTTATAACAGGAAGAAAAAGGTATTTGTGGATTTCTTTTAAAAAAAGACTTTATACTATTGTTTAATTTGAGGAGCTATTCATTTGCTTCATGGAGTTTCAACATAAATTATCTGCAAAAGAACTATGAATATTTCTCTTGTCCTTGAAGTATATTTCATCTTCTATTTTACGGTCTATGCAGATCCACAGGTTCTTTGTTATTCTATGAGATATAATATAATATGACCTTTTTTTCTTGATGGAATAATTCCCCTCTTTCTGTCTCACTCTGTCTCTCTGTCTCTGTCTATCTCTGTCTCTCTGTCTCTGTCTCTCTGTTTCTGCCTCTCTGTCTCTCTGTCTCTCTGTCTCTCTGTCTCTGCCCCTCTCTCTCTCTCTCTCTGTGTGTGTGTGCATATTATACATTTGGGTGAAGACTGGGAGAAATCTTACTTGTCACACTCATGAATACTAGCTCTCTCCTTAGAGACAGGTTCTCTTGTAAGGATCCGTGATTTGTAAAGAATGATAGCCCAGACACAAATAGTATGCAGCAGCAAAGAGTGTTTGTTCTGGACAGAGCCTGTATGCAGGGGTCCAGTATACATCAGGATAGGAGGCAGAGATGCAGTTTTTGCAGGGCCATGTTAAAACCTGTTAGGGTTTACTTTTCTTTCCCTGGACTGATTGGATCTGTCTCCAAGGATACGGGTACCCTTGTGAATGGTTAAGGCTCTGGTGGATTTGAGGACTTGTGCTGATACTTGGCTCAGGCTAGGTGGTGGGGCAGCTTTCTGATTGGCTGCCTGTGAGAATTTCTGGAATTTACTTGTTTTGGACTTTTCCAATTCTGAGAAACAGAAACTTAGGTCTAGGCTCCCAAACTGCCAGTTTCCAACCTGTCACGGAGTCAGTGTGGCTCTGGCTAACTCAGTCCTCTCACTCTCGTGTTATGGAAGTCACCAATTGGGTTAGACTACCTCACCAGGAAGACGTAGAGATCTGCTTTTCCTTTTCTTCCTGATAATGGAATCACAAACATGTCCTACCACTCAGCCGTTTCCACGTCTTCTGGAGGTCGAACTTAGGTTCTAAGGCTTGCAAGGCATTATGTATTATAGGCTGAGGTGCCTATCTGGCAAGGGAAATTTGGAAAGTTGTTGTGCTCCCTAGTCATCATCATTGTCGTCATTGTTGTCACTGTAGTCATCGTCATCCTCATCATCATCATTTTGATCATTGTTTTCATCATAGACATTGTTGTCACCACCATTTTCACCACTGTATACTACCAGCTGTATATCTAGGTGGTATTACCTTCCTGTCTCTGCCTCTCTCTGTGAACACGGTGTGTATTAGTGTCAACTATTATGTAGCTCAGTCATTATACTATGGCAATGCAATATGCTCTGGGATCAGCTGCACGAGGGGAAATCCATCATTTCTCCATGGAGATGTGGTTATTTGGATTTGAGGATTATACCAATACCATTATCTAGAAGCTGGAACTACATGATTTTAGTATTACTTTTGTTAGAAACAACCTCAGGGAAAACTGTGAGGCAAATGGTCTTTTTATAATTCTTCTGAATTGCCTTTAGGAAACCCTCCCAGCCTTTGTAGTGTTTAACTATAGTCACAACGTATCTTTTTACCTGTGAGAGGTTGGCCAACAGATAGGATGATCATTGAATTACTGAGAAACACACACACATGGTAACTGTACACTGGGAATAGACTAGAACCTTGGCACTATGCCTACCTCCTCCTTGACTGCCCTGTGTAATCAAGCAGATTTCCTTCAGGAGGCTATTCCGTGGACAAAATAGACTGAATAAAAGCCTTGGCAACACTTAAAGCAAAGAATTGGAGAGCTTATCATAATTTGCAAGTGTTCTACTGTCCAGGTACTGTGCTGTGAGGAGGGATGTGACAATATATCTTATTACAGCTAATCCAGGAATTGACGTGAGCTGACTGGGAGCTGAGGCTCAGGACTAAAAACTGCACAAGAAAACCTAGCCTGAACACACTTAAAGGATAGCCTTGTGTGTGAAAGTCCCTCATCAGTTCAGACTTGAAAAGAATGCTCTGTTGTTATAGAAAGAAGAGCTGTTTACATAAGGTTTGCAAAAGAAGTTAAAAATCACACGCTTGAAGGAAATTTTCTAGTTGTAAGTGTTATGGAAATGAAGAGAAATTATCCTGCAGTTTGGAGTCTGAGGTCTGGACATTTCTTATTCAGCAAAATGAGGGAATATAAAAATTGCATTATGAGTGTCACACAAAGAGAGGAAGCAGTTTGGGAACGGTGTGGGAGAGCACAGTTGTTCAACCCAGCCTCTAATGTTTCTCACACAGGGATTGTATTACACAGAGGTGTTCTTCACCATAAATAATCACAAGGTTTAAACTTCCAATTCTTAAAAAGAAAAACCAAAATGAGATGCTTTAAGTCCATTGAAAGGGAAAAGAAAATTTTATCAGATGGTTTTGTACTATTTATGCTATTGATTGCTCTGAGTTCTTACCTGTTCAGCTTAGAACCTCAATAAATGTTTTGAAACACAAAGGGGGAATATATATATTTGTGACTTGTACTTGGATTAATATTCTGAGAGTTTAAAAGATGGTAAATTAAATTTCACTATCTCTCTTCATTCATTTCTGTAGTTGAAAATGACATGTACAGTAGGCTTCAGGTGCCCATTTAACACTGACTGTGACCATACAGTAATATCACTCACACCCACACGGATAGGTTCGCTGGAGTAAGTGTTCTCTGTATTTGTCTATAAATAGTGTTACAAAATCCTCCATTTGGTTTTATATTACAGTTTCCATTCTGATATTCAGGAGAGCAAACCAAGAGTAAATGAGCACCATTCTCAACAAAAATACTTCCTTTGGTATTTTTCAGTCTCCTCAAGATTTTCTTTGAGATGGTTCATTCTCTTTTTTAGGAAATTAGACATTTTTTTTTTTCCAATTTTTTTATATGTTTGCACAGAACTAATTTTCCTGTTACTACCACATCAAGAATATAACATACTGAGTGGTTAAGTCATTATCACAATGGTAAACATGTGAATAATTGTTTTTTTTTAACTATGCAGGTAGAGGCTTATGTGTTATAGAAGACGACCTTCAGGATAAGTTCATAGAAATGGAACTTCTGATTCAAGATAGTCTGTTAGATGGACATCCTTGAGGTGTGATTGTTTACCTTCCAAAGTGTTGTCAACACGGTATTATCAAGTTTATTAATTGCCACTGTTGATAACTGAAAACAATACATTTGCTTTAAGACAAATTTATATAGTATAAGTGATTTGAGGTATACTTTCATTTCTATTTCATTAATTGCATTTTACTTCTAATTGTATGGTTTATATAATAAAATGCTAAATTATTACTATAGAGAAATATGTAGGTATAATATAAAGATATAAATAAGAGTTTATTTCTCATTTATAACTGTTTACATATTATATTACATGAACACACACAAGCATGCATATGTGTAAAAGATGTAGCATGTATATTCATAATTATAATTTGCTTAGTGTATATATTGCTACTCTAATATTTGTTTTCAAGGTTGACCATTTGTATTGGGTACCAATTGGCTTCCTTTACTTGAGAAAGACTATTACATTTGAATTTCTTACTGGCCATTCATATTCTTTCAACTGCTTCATTATTATCTTATATGCCATGAAAAATCAAATTTACTAGATAAAAATAGCTCGATATGTAATATTTTTCTTAGCTCCTTGAACTTTTGGTGTCATCTGGTTATCATGTTAAGGATTTTTACATTGGAACTCACAAATAGTACTAGTCATTATTTTTTATGTAATTTGGCAAAAAACAAAAATTAAACAAAAACAAAAGTAAAACCCTGGAGAATACGATTTTCAGTATTTTGATTTCCAAGAGAAATGGCTGGAAGCACAGACAAAGAAGTGTATCTTACTCAGAAATGCTATGTTGGTGGCTTAGATAAGGAATTGCTACTTTTAAATTATTGCTTTTAAAGAAAATGAAAGCCAGTATAGCCTGTAACTACAAAGTAGGCAGAATAGTAATAAAATTGACCTTCAGTTGATATTCAATGAAAAATAAAGCACGAGAGTTCTATCCAATCATATTTATCCAACTCATTTCTTCAATTTTTAGATGCTATTTTGTAGTAAACTTATTAAGACCAGTGAAAACACAGTGGTAAATAATAAACTCTAGTCTCAAGAGTTTTTACAGTTTTCTTGTATCCCCCTCCCACCATAGTAACTAAGCCATATTTTTTGAATTCATATTGTGTATACATGCATGAATTCATCAGTTGCATGTGTTTACTGGAATCTAGGGTAAGCTTATTTATTTTTAGGCGTAGTAACCCTTTGAGTGTGAATGTGTACAAACATGAATCAGGAATAAAGGCGTATGGCAGATTCTAGAAGCCAATATTTAATTTTGCTTTAAAAATGAGTTCTCACCATTTTTCATTTGTTAAACATGATTCATAAAATTTCCCAAAGGTAAGGAGTGAGAAATAGATAATATCAGAGAGTTTATTCTGTGTTTTTTCTCCTTTGGTGAGAATTATGAGCATGAAATGAGTAATTGTTTCTGCTAGTTATAGCAACATTTAGCAATGTATGAAGAAAGGTCCGGAGTGGAAAATAAACAAATATACTATTAAAAATTCAGGAAGTACATTTCTCTTTCAGCTTCTAGCCTGACAGAAATAGGAAAACACACATATAATTGGATCAGTGGAATGGTGGCTGCTCTCTCTCTCTCACCTTCCAGTACTGTAGACTCATGCTTATTCCACAAGAGAAGAAAAAGGAAGCAGAATATAAGAGTGAAGGGGAAAAAAAGCAAATAACAGTGACTTTGGGAGGAACTCTGATCAGATATCTTCTCCTTTGTGAGAAAATATGTCTTTACTTATTTATTTGTTGAGAAAGCTCTGGCTAGATGAAAGGACATTTATTATTTACCAGTGTGTTTTCACTGGGCTTAATAAGTTTAGTAGAAAAAAAGGATCCAAAAATAGAAAAAAAACATGGATTGGATAAATATGATTCAATATAGCTCTCAAGGTTTGTTTTTCTTTGAATATTAACTAAAGATCAATGTTAGTGCTCTTCTGCCTACCTTGTACTCACAGGCCAGACTGGTTTTATTTTTCTTTAAGTGTTCTTCCATAGAAATTTGTTTCATCTAATTAACTTTACCAAAATACTTTTTAGGGAAGCGGCGTATTTTCTTATCATTACAAATTGAAATTAATCTATAGTGATCATGAATAAAAATTCCACATTTAAAATACAAAAACCTAAATGTTTATGCGTCATTTGTCATAATACATGTTTTACGGTTTCTGATAAAGACAGACATTTTGCTGTTTGGTTATAGTGAGAGGTAAAAAGGAAAACCAAAGAAGATACACCTTAAAGTCCTCCAGCATTTCATCAAGTATTTCCCTACCATAAACACCTCTATATGTTGTATGGTGAGGTTATGCTCCAAACATTAAATCCTTCCTTCCAATTATAAAAGTTAGACGTATTCAGTGAGCTGAGAACACAGAGCGGAAGCTGTCAGAGCACAGCCTGAAAGCCTGTTGGTGAACTGCAACTCAAGGGAGAAAGCTATGAGGAATGAGGCTTTAAAGGGATTCTTCCTGTACAGGGGACTGGTAATCCAGAGACCTGGTGAAATTAGTTCAAGTACACTGCATAGCTTCCAGTTGGACTATAGTATACTGACTTTTTAACTAAAACATTTTTTCTTACTCAGTGTTCAAGAAACAATCCTCTTCCCCAAGATTATCTTAAAAGCTTTGGCATACAATGCACTTCAAAGCATTTAGTTTTAGCAGAAGAACTATTCTTAAAGCACCTAAATACTTCAGAGCAAATCTAATTCCTTTCCATCATAAGGCAAAAGCGAATCTAGCTTGAGTCACACACATCCACCCACACCAGAGGCTCCTCTATCCAGAAGACTGCACTGTGACCTCATTTTCACTCAGCCAAAGCTAATTTAATTCTGTAATAATGACTTCTTTTTTGATTTCCAACTAAGCAGAAGACTTTTTATAGTTTGTTCTAGAATGAAATTGTGATTATTACATTTTGGGAAAAAATAAAGATACAATAAAAAAAAAAAACAAATAACTTGCTCATATGTTTTTCTCAGTTCCTTCCACATAGAATACGCAATATGCAAGAAGTCATATAGTGGAGACGTGCTCTCAAACCAGAACACCGAGTCCATATGAACATTAAAAATGGACACTAAGTATTTTTTCTCCAATTGTCCTATTAAACACTGGTGAAAAAAATCTTCAACAAAGGGTTGAAAAAGCTAGATGTTCAGATGCCAAAAAGAGAAATTAGCCTGTACCTATCACCTTGCACAAAGCATGCTCCAAATGGATTAAGGATTTAAACCTGATATTCCTCTAGGAAAAATTAAAGGCAGGACATAGATGTAGAAAGCACTTTTGCTAAAAAGAAGCCAACAATAAGGCCAACAATGGACAATGGGGATCTTTTCAAGTTACACATTTGACTGAATATAAAAGGCTTCGCACATCTAAAAGGGCTTCAGTTAAGCCACTACCCAAAACTCTACATATGGACTCTGAGAGAATCTTTGGAAAGCCCTGGGTACTAGGACGAACCCCCAGTGACATTTGACTGAGTTTTGAATATCAAGTAATAAAATATCAAGTTAAAAAAAAAAAAACCCAAAAACAAAATAATAAACAATAACAAATAAAAACTTCATAAAAAAAACCAAAGAGTCAAACCAAACCAAACAAAACAAAATAACTGTAGAATTCAACATACAGTCCTGGAAGGAAGACTGTATATAGCATTCTAGGGAAACATGATTAAAAATATCTCAAAAATGTTTATCAACCCTCCTAATTAGGGACAAATAAATAACAAAAACAAGTTTAAGATTTTTAGGTACTCTAATAAGAATGGCAAAGATCAATGGAGCATCCAACAGTAAATGTTGGAGAAGAGGGGGCTGGGGAGAGAAGCCTCACTCACTATTGGTGTATTTGCAAGCTAGAACAACTGCGATGGAAATAAGTTTGGAGAAATCTCAAAAATGAATAATTCTCCCATGTAGCATTGCTCTCCTGGGATGGAGCCCATGGGGTGTGCCTCTCCAGGGTGCACTCATGACAGCTGAGTGAAATGGTGGGCTGTCTCCAGGAAACTCGCTTCCTCACTGCAGGCCTTTCAGCATGTTGTCCACCTCCACTTAATGAATAGACAGACATAAACAGACATATTTAACTTTAATAAACTTTTAACACAGCCTGTTGCTATTGTTTTTCCAAGAGGTGGAAGGTGGGCCTCTATTGCTGAAGAAATTATGCACTTCAGAAACAGGAGCCAGCAACCACTGAGGTGGACTTAACCTGAAGGTTAGCTTTCATGGTGCCAGCAGACCCTGCTTACAGCCTTCCAACCGGAGGAGGCAACCCACAGGCCTATTCAGCTATAGGACCACGTCATATTCAGCTATATGGTTTATAAACCACATCAGCAGATGAGTAGAATGGCATAGTTGTCACGGAGAGAATTCATATTAGTAACTTAGAGAGATACCAGGATGCTCTAGGACAACAAGAAGTAGAACCCTAAAACAGCAAGAGATAAACTCAGGGCTAGAAGCAATGAAATACAATTAAACAATAAAAATCACACACACACACACGCACGTGCACACACACACACACACACGCACACACACACACACACAACTATAAGAAGAATCAGAACACAAAGAGTTTGCTTTTCAAGAAAACAAAATAACAATAAATCTCAAGCCAATTAAACAAAAGATGGAGAGAATGCATGAAACTTAACAAAAATAGAGGAAAGGGGCATTACAACATATGCTGAGGACATTCAGAGAATCAACAACACTCGGTAAAAATCTATACCTCACCATACTGGATAACCGGTATGAAGTGGATGGCTGGAATTATTTTTAAAAAAGATTATTCAAAATTCATCATTTTCTCAGATACTATATCCTGACCACAGTTTTTCCCCCGTGTCATCTTCCCAACTCCCTCTCTTCTCTCTCTCCCTCAGGTCCACTCCCCTTCTATTTCTTCTTCATAAAAGAACAGGCCTCCAAGATAGGACAGCCAAAGAGGACAAAACAAGATAAAATAAGGCAACCCCTCTCATACCTAGGCCAAAAAAGGCAGTCCCATAGAAGGAAATGATCCTCAGGAGTAGGCAAAAGAGTAAGAAATGCACAAGCTCCCACTATTGTGAATCTTACCAAGTCATCTCTACCAAGACTCAGTGAAGAAGAGATTTTAAAACACGAACACACCCTAATGAGATAGAAGCAGCAACCAAAGGACACCTCTAGCCTGGAAACTTCAGTGCAGAATCCTCTCAGTCTTTACAAGAATAATTAATAGTAATATTTCTCAAGCTGTTATGCAAAAACTGAAAGATATTTCCTTTTACAAAACCACTATCATGCTGATATAAAAACTACAAAAGAGGCCAGATAGAAAATTATAGACCAGTATCCCCTATGAGCATAGATACAAATATTCTCAATAAAATACTTTACAGTTCACTTGAATTGGAAACACATTTCAACATCATATGAAATTCAAGTACCAAGAAAGCTAAGGCAATAATGAAAAATAAAAGAGCTGCTTTAGGGTATCACCATCCGAGATTTCAAGTTGTAATACAGAACTTTTTGTAATAAAAGCAGCGTAGTGTTTGCATAAAAACAAACATATTGATCAATGGAATTGAATTGCAGTTTTGTTTGGATGTAACTCCAAATACCTATAGACATGTTTTGGGATTTTCTTTTTGATAAACAAATATAATGGCACACTAGAGAAGAGACAATATTGTCAAAAATTGGTAGTGGTAAAATCAGATGTTTTCATGTTGAAGAATACAAATAAATCAATATTCATCACCCTGAACAAAATAAACTCCAAATGCATTAAGGCCTCAACCTAAAACCATATTTCATCTTATAAAAGAGAACATGGGGGATAGTCTTAACACCGTGTTACTAGAAAAGGACTTTCTGAACAGGATGCAGAACGTGTAAGCATTATATCAACAATTAGAAAATGGTACCCAATGAACCTGATAGCTTCTGTGTGGCAGAGGATACAGTTACTCAGGCAAAGCTGCAACATTCAGAATGGAAAATATCATTTAACAATCACACAACTGATGAGTGATTAATATCTAAAATATATAAAGAATAAGGAGAAACCATAAACAGCAAGGAAACAACACAATCTAATATGGGGTAGTGAACTGAGCTGAACCCTCTCAGAAGATGAAGTGCGATTGGGTAAGAAGGAAACAAATGTCCAACAACCTTAGCCATCAGGGAAATGCAAACTCAAACCTCTTTAAGATATTATAGTATACCAGTCTCAAATCTCTAAGATCTGTCAAGCAAATGAACATACATCGTGGCACACATGCAGATTACTGGGGACATTTAGTAATTCCTGGTGGAAGTACAAATTGTACTGCCCTATGCAACTCAGTGTGGCAGTTCCTTCGGAATCTGGAAACAGATCTTCATCACGATCCGGCTGTATCACTGTCGGGCACATACCCAAAGGCAGCTCTACAAACTACCACAGAGGTATGTGCTCACCTCCGGTCACTGCAGCTGCATTTTTATGACTCAGATTGGAACATCCTAGATGTCCATCCACTGATGAATGGGGAAGGAAAAATATGCTATATTTACAGAATGAAGTATCATCCATCTGTTAGAACTAATGCAGTTGTGAGATTGTTCGTTAATTGAATGAAGCTAAAACAATCAACATGACTGGGGTAACTTAGACCTAAACTGATAAATAGTGTATGCTTTCTCTTATATGTAGATGTTACCATTTATGCCTTCCATATCTGTGCTAAAATCCACATAAACACAGAAGTTTGGTACCTAGGAAGGGATTAGGGGGAAGAAAGCATCTCTGAAGGAAAGGAAAAGAGATTATGATGTTACAGAAGAGAGTGGGGAAACTTGAACAGACGAATTAAGCAAGGAAGGGGATGGGAGAAAAAGTTAAATGAGAAAATACTAAAAACGGAAACTAATGTTAAAGGCCATTTGAAAATCCATGTGGAAACTTACTACTGTAGAAGCTTCCTAAAATATATTTGTATATGAAAGTAATGTAAGTGATGTCACCCAATAATATGGAAGACAATGGTCCAACTAAGTAGTTTATGCCAACAATAGATTATATCCTGTTGGGTTGTTGGCCAAATGTACTCACTCCCCCAGCATCACAAGCTGTTGAAATTGATGAGAACCAACCTGGAGACCCACAACTGGATAATGTGTAGAAAGGGAAAGATTTTTTTGTAGCATTCCATCATAAGAAGAGGTCTTCATCAAACTCCTCTGAAGAAAGAATGTTTACATACCATAAACATGCATGCGTGGATCCATCAATTAAATGCATAGGCGCAATGAGACAAGGCAGGATTAGAAAATAGGGCGTCCAGAGGAGAGATTTGATTTTAGGAAATAGTGGAGCAAGGGAGATTAACCGTGGATGATGAAGGAGATATAGTATGAATCTGAGGAGAGATAACCAACCATGTAGCAGGACTTAGAATAGAATAAACTGGTAATTAAATTATGAATGAGTCGGGGAACAGGCTAGAGCTTCTGGTCTAGACACTTTTCCTTGAAATATTAAGTCTCAGAGCCATTATTTCAGGAAAAGCCTGCAGTTCTTCTCTTCCCCTCATGACTCAGAGATTTATGCTGAAAGAGAGGCAAAAAGACTGTACTATCCAGAGTTGATTGATGACTACAAGTAACAGTGTCGTTCAAACATAACAGGCCTGATGCACATAGGAACTTACAGAGACGGTCACAGAAGGTTAAAAACCTGTACAGGTTTGAGTGAAATGACAGCTGAACTGGCTGGTTTGACCCAAACTAGAGTAATCACAGACAAAACAGCCTCAGTTGAGGAAAAGACTCCTTAAAATCCAGCTGTAGGGCACTTTCTCAATTGGTGATTAACGGAGGAAGATCTAGCCCATTATGGGTGGTTTCATCCCTGGGTTGTATAAGAAAGCAGGCTGAGCGAGTCATGAAGAGCAACCCTGTAAGCAGCACCCACTATGGCCTCTGGATCAGCCTTGACTCCTAGCTCTAGCCCTGCTTGTGTTCCTGTCCTGACTTCCCCCAGTGATGGAATACAATCTGAAAGTGTAAGCCAAATAAACCCTTTCCTCCCCAACTTGCTTTTTGCTCATAGTGTTTTGTAATAGCAATAAACCACTGGCTAATACAAATATACCCACAGCTTAGTGGGGAATTATTGTGACAGACCTGATCATGTTTTGGGAGAATTGTGGAAGGGCTTTGAATCTTTGGGCTAAGAGAACCACTGAATGTTGAGCCTTTACTGGGGTATTCTGTAAGACCTTAGGAGGTAGAAATGTTGAAAGCAGTACAGAAGATAGAGACCTGGCTTGTAAAATTTCAGAGGGAAGATTAAAGACTCTATCAGTGCTCTTTGCTAGTTTGATTTAAAATTCTGTGGTGGGTTAGCTGGGACTGATGAATGATCTATGATTAATAAGACACCAGACCTACAAAAGGGAAATTTTAGTGTTACTGGAATACTGGTTAGCCAGACCTAACAAATCAGTGGTCATTAAAAAGTGACCAGTATCACTGATGTAAAACCTTCTGGGCATTATTTCCTGTGAGCACAGAGAAGCTATGTTCCAGAGGTAGCCATGTTGTACCTCATGCTTGCAGCTGGACTTGGTAAAGTATACATCGAGGAAGTAGTGATTTTGAAAGCATTAAAGTGTCATGGAGAGCAGCTGACACTTAGCACTATGAGGGGCCAGGAAAGGCCATTAGTAAAGATATAGCCTCAGTAGAGTTAAAGGCACTGGACTGAAGGGTCATACAAAGAAGTTGAGAGTTGGCACTGGAGAGAGAGGCTTTGACAGGCTATTGACGAAAGTGCAGCCCTGATGCAAAAGGGGTCCCAGCAGTTTTAGAAATACCAATACCATGGGATCTACAAAGAAGAGAAGGAACAATCATGGTCTATTAGACTAGCTGCAGAGGGCAGAGCTGGAGAAGTGGGTCAAGTGGATCCCAGACATTAGAAGATTGGAGTTTGATTTTGATTTAAATGTGACTATGCCCATGGTTTTCCCCTTTTGAAATAAGAAATTAGTTTACTGTATTTTTTAAAGAAAAGATTGGATATTTTAAAGGCACAAAAATTTTAATGTGTTTGAATTTGTAAAGACTATGAAACTTTTAATGTTATTTATATCTTAGGGATGAATAAGAAACCAAAAGCCATAGCTTGATAATGGTGTGTTTGTGTATCATGCTGACAAGGGGTCAGTTCACAGAGAAAGCAGCATGAGTTGAGGAAATGCCTCCATGAAATCGAGCTGTAATGCACTTTTTTCAATTGGCGATTAAGGGAGGAAGGGTCCAGCCCATTATGGTTAGTGCCATCACTAGGCTAGTAGTCATGGGTTCCTGTAGACTGAGCAAACCAGGGGAAGAAAGCCGGTAAACAGCACCCTCTATGGCATCTGCATAATGTTCTGCTCTACTTAAATTTCTGTCTTGATTGATTGTGATCTGGAAATGTAAGCCTAATAAACCCTTTCCTCCTCAAATTGGCTTTTGGCCATAGTGTTTTGTCTCAGCAATAAAACCCTGATTAAGACAACATCTAAGCACTGAGAGGGAAGTGCACATGTTCCCTCCTCTGCTTAATAATTATCTACAATTGATACCTGTTGGCAAAGGAAATATCATTTTTTCCAATGCAGAATGCAGTTCGGCCATGTTCAAGAGTAGTTGGCCAACACAAATACTTCAGTGTTATTTCTGTAGATGTGTCTCATTATTCTTTCTTTGTGATTTTTTTGTATCATTGATCTTCGCCTGTTTATTTTGATTTCTACTTTTATGTTTTTAGGATATGTGTGTATATGCTTCTTGCTGTTGGTTTGGTTTGTTTATTTTAAAGACAAAGGAAAAAGGAACATAAAGTTGGATGTGTAGGAAGACAGGGAGGATTTAGAAGGATTTGGGGTAGGAGACACATAATCAAAACATTTTGTATGAAAGTCTTTTTTTTCCTATTTAAAAAATAGTTAAAAAGATGCAGTGGTTTGAATTGGGTTCCCCAAAGCTCAAGGTACGAGTACATTTAGTTGTAATAAATGTCAATATCATTTATTAACAGTTTCTTGATATTAGCTATTAACAGATGTTTGAAAGTAACTACTATATTTTAGGCTGCAATTCAAAGACACAAAATATTATCATAATTTACAAAGAACTGGAGGTCTATCCCCAAACTGTGTTACTCTAAGTTCCAATCAACTAAATAATACAGTAGCTAATGACTGTTTCTCTGAACAATACACACTTACCCAGTGAATCTCTATATGTGCAGATATTGTTTGCTATATCACATTTTAGAAGTTATTTTAGACATGACTTCTCAGAGGAATATTAATAAGACACTAAGACTTTTAACATGAAGGGGTGTTGAGTTTTGTCAAATGCTTTCTCAGAATCTAATGATATGATTATGTATTTTTTCCTTTGAGTTTGTTTATCTAGTGAATTACATTGATGGATTTACATATATTGAACCATCCCTGAATCCATGGGATGAAGCCTACTTGATCATGGTGGATGATCGTTTTGATATGTTCTTGGATTAGGTTTACAAAATTTTTTTTTCAGAAAGAAAGATATATTTTTTTCTCATCTGTGAGTACTAGAATTTATACAGACACATAGAAACACATACATGCAGAATATGGAACTAGAAGTAAAACTAGGGTGACAAAGGGGGACAGCAGGAGAAGATGGGGGAGAGAGAGAGATACCTCCTTCTTGACATACCTGAAATATTATTGAGAAGGTCTTGGTTTACAAAAATTTTATTGAGTATTTTTGCATTGATATTTATTTGGGAAATTGGTCTGAAGTTCTCTTTGTAGGGTCTTGTGTGGTTTTAAATATAAAAGTAATTGTGGTTTCAAAAATGAATTTGGTAGTGTTCCTTCTGTTTCTATTTTGTGGGATAGTTTGCAGAGTATTGGTATTAGGTCTTCGTTGAAGGTCTGATAAAATTCTACACTAAACCCAAATTGTCCTGGGCTTTTTTTGGTTGGGAGACTTTTAATGACAGCTTCTTTTTCCTTAGGGTTTATGGGACTGTTTAGATGGTTTATCTAATCCTGATTTAACTTTGGTACCTGGTATCTGTCTAGAAAATTGTTCATTTCCTTCAGATTTTCCAGATTTGTTAAATATAGGCTTTTGGAATAGGATTTGATAATTTTTTGAATTTCCTCAGTTTCTGTTGTTCTGACTCCCTTTTCATGTCTGATTTTTGTTAATTTTGAAACTGTCTCTGTGCCCTCTGCTTAGTCTGAATAAGAGTTTAATCTATCTTGTTGATTTTCTCAAAGAACCAGCTCCTGGTTTGGGCAATTTTTTGTATATTTCTTTTTGTTCCTACTTGGTTGATTTCAGCTCTGAGTTTGATTATTTCCTGCTGCCTTCTTATACAAAGCTCAAGTCCAAGTGCATCAAAGACTTCCACATAAAACCAGATACACCAAAAGCAATAGAAGAAAAAGTGGGGAAGAGCCTCAAACAGATTGGCACAGGAGAAGTTTTCCTGAACAGAACACCAATGGCTTAAGCTCTAAGATCAAGAATTGACAAATGGGACCTCATAAAAATTGCAAAGCTTCTGTAAGGCAAAGGAAACTATCAATAGGACAAATTGGCAACAAACAGATTGGCAAAAGATCTTTATGAATCCTACATCTGATAAAGGGATAATATCTAATACATACAAAGAACTCAAGAAGTTAGACTCCAGAGAAATAAATAATCCTATTTAAAAATGGGGTACAGAGCTAAATAAAGACTTCTCAACTGAGGAATATCAAATGGCTGAGAATCACCTAAAGAAATGCTCAAGATCCTTAGTCATCAGGGAAATGCAAATCAAAACAACTCTGAGATTCTACCTCATACCAGTCAGAATGGCTAAGATCAAAAACTCATGTGAAAACAGATGCTGGCAAGGATGTGGAGAAAGATGAACACTCCTCCTTTGTTGGTGGGAATGCAAGCTGGTTACAAGCACTGTGGAAATCAATCTGGTGGTTCCTTAGAAAATTGGACATAGTACTACCTGAGGACCCAACTATACCATTCCTAGGCATATACCCAAATAATGCTCCAAAATATAACAAGGACACCTGCTCCACTATGTGCATAGCAGTCTTATTTATAATAGCCAGAAGCTAGAAAGAACCCAGATGTCCTTCAAGATAGAAATGGATATAGAAAATGTGAGTAAATTTGCACAATGGAATACTACTCAGTTATTAAAAACAATGACTACATAAAATTCTAGGCAAAATGGATAGAACTCGAAAAATATCATCTTGAGTGAAGTAACCCAGTCACAAAAGAATACACTTGGTATGCACTCACTGATAAGTGAATATTATCCCAAAAGCTCTCAGAATACTGAAGATACAATTCACAGATTATATGACGCCAAGGAAATGTATGACCAAAATGTGGATACTTCAGTCCTTCTTAGAAGGGACAAAAATACTCACTGGAGAAAATACAGGGACGAACAGTAGAGCAGGGACTGAATAAATGGTCATCCAGAGACTGCCCCACCTGGTGATCCATCTCATATGCAGCTACCAAACCCAGTCACTATTGCTGATGCAAAGAAATGCTTTTGACAGGAGCCTAATATCAATTTCTGAGATGCCTACCATACCCTAATTGATATATTTGAGGATGTTGCAGCTAACCATCAGACTGAGCACAGGGGCCCCTGATGGAGGAGTTAAAGAAAGGAGTGAAGGAGCTGAAGGAGTTGCAACCCCATGGAAGAACAACAATATCAACCAATAAGAACCCCTGCCCTAGAGCTCCCAGGGACTAAACTGCTTTTACCAGTGAGTTCACATGTAGGGGACCCTGGGTCTAGTCACTACGTATGTAGCAGAGGGTGACATTATCTGTCATCAATAGGAAGAGATGCCCTTGGTCCTGTGAATGCTTGTTTCTTCGGTGTAGGGGAATGCCAGGTGTTGAGGTGAGAGTGGGAGCCTCTTCAGAAGCAGGGGAAGGCGGGATGGGGTAACAGGGAAAGGGGGGTAACATTTAAATGTTAATACATAAAATAGCCAATAAAAAAAAAGATGCTAAGATTGTCACTTGGTAATTCTGTGATTCTGGAAATTTTTTTGAAGAACACTTTTAAAATGAACATACAGAGTCTCCGTTTCTTTAAGATATTTTCACATTTTCATAGCTCCACTTGAATTTTCTGCCCATTTTATATTTCCTCTGTGCTATTGTGATGCCACCTCATAGGTATTAAATGGCTCTTTTCTCTTAAGAAGGAACAAAAGCAGACTTTGATTTCACCAGGTCATTATGTTACTTTCCATTCACTGAGGCAGCATAGGCTTGATCTGTGTTCTGAATTAGAAGTAGGTATTTAAAAGAGAGCTATTAACTCCTAAGGAAGAGAAAACACCATGGAAAATAGGGCTGCTACAACCATTATAATCTCATGTTTGTCAACTGTTTGAATTAAATTCACATATGACATCATTGTATATATCTATTATAACTTACAGTACAGAAATAGATAAGACAGTGCAACAAGAACTATTTTGAAGATTAGAAAAATATAAAGAAATCTTATAATAGGCTTGATTATTTGTGCTTTTTTAAATCTTTATCTGTATAATATATAATATTTTCATGAATTTATTAATAAAAGTTTTGAAATTAAAATTAATTGAAACATTTAAAGACAGGCATAAAGACATCCATACATATTTGTGAATATATTTTAAACAGATTTTATCCATACAATATTACTTTTTTACCTGTGGTCTAAACCTCACTGTTGTATTTTCTCTGCATTATCAAATGCATGAGAAAAAATAGTAGCACTAAGAATATTGGTTTCTTGATTAGAGTCATTCAGTTCTTTTTTCAGGGTATTTTGAAATGCATAAACAAACCAAACAAGATTTCTAATCTATGTATTTCCAAAAGACTTTATGAGTTTTCAAATGCACTATCCCAAAACATAGTTTCTATAGCAACTGTGTCAGAAAACATAGCAAGTGTCATATGCCTGAACAAGAGGCAAGCTTTACAATGATACTCAAATACATTTTAAAAAACTAGATAAGTTGTCCTTTAGTGGAAAATATACCATGTGAAATATTCAGCAGAACTTCAGAGAATATATGCCGTAGAATGGCTACTTACCATCTACCTCATCTACATTAACAATTCAGTTCATTTGCAAAGGAGTTAGTTAGATATAAAGTTTAGTGCTATTAGTTGAGATAATAGCTCTCACTAGACATATAGTACTTATTAATTTGGCTCATAATAGTGTATGATAGCGTGGTTTATTACATGATAACAAATATACAGTTTTGATATGTTGAGAAATACATACAATATTCACAAGCACCATGTTATCATCTCAACCTGAATCTCTTTTAAAATAGAAGAGCAAAATTGTTGAGAATAAATTAGTGGCGAGTCCTTAGCTATAAAATTTAACATATTTATTACCAGTTCCAAGGCTCAAGGAACTTGACAGAGAAGAATGCTAAGAAACATTAACGGCTGGAGGATATTGAATGGTATTATAAAATACTACCCTCTAGATATATTAAGGCCACTGCAGTCATGAACACATGCAGCTGTGTCTATCTATAGAAGGTCTGCACACACATACAGATATATACACACGTGTACACATACACATACACACACATACACACACACACACACACACACACACAGGCATGAAAGAGGTTAAAACTTCATAAGAAGAACAGTGATTCATAGAAAATGTCCCACAATTTTATATAGCAATCATCATCAAACATTTTTAAAGGAAAAATGAAGCAATATTTTCATTTAAATCTCACAAAAAGTATAAATCTTGGGAAAATATAAATAATCCATGGTTTGTTGTTTTTGTTTGTTTTGTTTCATTCTGTTTTTTATTCTTATGTCAGGAGTGGAGGAATGGGTCTAAAAATGGGGTAAGAACATGTGCCTAGCTAAGGATCTTGGAATATTGTATAGTTTCTAGCTATCTTCTGGACCACCTTGAATTAAACAGAAAATATAATAAGGAAGTTTAGAAAAAGAAGTAAGATTTTCCAGCTGCATAGTGTGCTACAATGAAGAAGTAAACTTTGTGGAGACAGCAAAAGAAAGAAGGAAAAAAATGGATCACGTTGAGTGGATTAGAGAATTAGTTGTTGGTCAATTTCTAATGAATAACTTTAATATTAAAGACATTAACAAAATATTCTTAGTGGGGGAAAAACATCATAAAATGAGTAAGTTCGGAAAATACAGATATTCAGAACTTGTATATTCTGAATAAACATGTCTTTCCATACACTGAGACATATATAGGTATAAATTGAGAGTCACTTCAGAGAAGAACTAGGGGGTGTGGATGGGATGGTGGTGGAAAACAGAAATCAGTGACTGGTGGTAGGAGGCACCACTAGGATGTGCCAGTGACCTGGAATGGAGGCCCCAGGGAGTACATGGGAGTGACTCTTGCTGAGATCCCTAGGGGAGTTTGACCTGAAATTGCCACCTCTTGTAGTCAGTCACGACCCCTACTGGACAGATAAGGATACCAAATGTTGGGCTTCATGTGGGTCCCCCAACAACTGGAGCGGGGACTGTCTCTGAATCTGTTACCTGCCTGTGGATCCCATTCTCCCAAGAGGGATGCCTTGTGGCCTCAGTGGGAGACGATGTGCCCAGTACTACAGCAACTTGATGTGCAAGGGAAGGATGATACCCAGGGGCCCTCCCCATTCTCAGAGGAAACGGAATAAGGGAGGGACTGTGTGATGGGTGACTGGGGAGACGGGGTCTGTAATTGGGATGTAAAGGGAGTAAATAAATTAATGGAAAAAAGAGTCATTTCAGAATATGTGTGTATAATTTGGCATAGGTATGATGACGGTGTTGAACCATGTAGTATAGCAACAATGTAGTTCAAATGATAGGCTATATACAATTTTTATCATTGCTGAGAAAGAATAATTGACTCTCACATCAGAATTATAACTATAACATTGTGTAATATCAACACAAGATAAAATAGGTAATAAATTAAAACTATATAACAAAATATATAGTATCACAAAATTATAACACAATATGTATTCTATAGATCGATTGATACGTATGTATCAATACATAATACATACATATATGCACATATAAAAGAAAAGCTATATAAATCATATGGCCCAAAATAAAATAAACCAATTTCATGAACTCTGGATATTTTTGCTTTTTTGGGATACAAAGGATTATGTACTGCCAGTGTTCATAGACAGGGATTATTCTCTTTATTATGCCATGGGGTACGTAACTGTCTAACGTTTTCTGCACTTTTGCCCATGGGGCTTCAGTCGTACTAAGCTAATTCTTACCTGTGAGGTAAAGTTAACTAGTGAATCAGTGTTTAGTGGTTTTATTTTCATATTACTTATGTACCATTTTCCTCACTATAAACGACTTTATTGAGATTAACTATTTTGATTATATGTTTGAGAAAATTTCAAAGCATGAGGCGATTTTATCAAATTCACTGTCCAAAAGTTATTTCCTATCATCTAGGTACAACCATCAGTAGTGTCTAATCACCTTTTATTTCTGAAACTGCCCTGTTTTTTCTTTGTTCATTTATTCTACCTGAAGTATATCAAATTTGTAAAACTTTTTAAACAGTAAATATTTAGCTATGATTCCATGATTTCTAGTATTTTTGTTCTAGTCAAACTTATTAGGAAATAGTTATGGAGAGTAAATATTCACAACTTCATTTCTGCTGTGACTAAGGTATGGGTTATTTCCTCTGATAAAAATTTCATTTAAAATCCTCTTTCTTTCCAAAAAAGCATTCTGCTTCAAAGTAACCTTTGAATATTTTTGCCACTTTTAAACATTTTTTTTCAAGTTTTATTGAAATGAGTGTGTTCTGTAGACTGGAAATGTGAATGTTGCTTTTTGTCCCCCAGATGAAGAGGTTGGATGAGACAGAGCCTTACCCAAGCTTTTGGACCACATAGCTTGGGCTAAGCCCTGAGTAGTTCTATCTTACTATCCCTAGGCTTAGGCCTGGAAGCTTCTAGCCTTTATTCAACCTAATCCTCTGCAAGTCTGGACCTTGAAGGCTTCAGTTTCCGGCCTCCACCTGTTAACCTAGACCTAGAATGTTTCAGCCACCAAGACTTACTCCTAAATGCACTCACTCTTTCTAGTTCTTTCTGAACTCCACCTGGGTGCTTCAACACATCTATTCTGGCTTGTAGTGGCTATTCCTGGTTCTCAACCTGACTATATGTGGAATGATAATCCAGAATTGGAAGGCTCACCTATGATCCTGATCTTCAGGCTGGGAGAAACGAGTTTCTAACCTGGATCTTGACTGAAGACCTTGAGGCATAGTGGCTATGAATCCCAAGAGAGCCGTTGAGATGTTAAGAGCTCTGTGGGATGTTCTGAAGGAGCTTGGAAGATAATGTTGAGAACAGTGCAGAAGATGAGGCTTTCCTTGTGAATTTTCAGAGGGAAGATTAAAGACGCTTATCAGGCTATTGTTATTTTGATTGTGAAGATTCTGTGGTTTTGGTTAGCTGGGGCTGAAGAATCAGCTGTGATTAACAAGATACCAGAACTACTAAAGCGAAACCTTGGCATTACTGGGACTATTGATGCTGGTCAGCTGGAACTAAGAAATTAGTGATGATTAAGAAGAGACCAGCATTATTGAAGTGAAATCTTCTGGGAAATGTTTCCTGAGAGCACAAAGAGGCCATGTTCCAGATATAACCAAGGTTGTACCTTGTGCTGTGGCTGGACTTGGTAGTACGTAAGAGTCATTCAGGTGGTACGGTACTGGTTTTGAAAGCATGAAGGGGTCATAAAAATCAGCTGAGGCTGGGCACTGTGAGAGGCCATGGAAGGTTGCAGCCTCAGTTGCAATTGATGGCTGAGGACTGAAGGGGTCATACAAAGGAGTTGAGGCTTGGCACTATGACCCTATGAGATGCTATTGGCGAAGCCTAATTGCAGCACAAGATAACAGCGTGAATGTTTACCATTTGATATCGGCTTCTGAATCATTTTATTGTGTAGGCCTCTGAGTCTATGAGTCTCCCTTCAGGAAGAAACCTGTCCATTATGTGAAGAAAAAGATGTATAAAGAAATTTTTGGTTTCTTTGTTAAAATATTTAAATAATTTTAGTATAAATACATATAAATATGATAGCATCAATAGTATAAATATGTATGTTTATATGTATATAGAATATATTTATATACATAATACTTAAAATATAATAAATATGTAATCTATATGTTATTTAAATATCATATAACATAATAAATATGTAATATATAATAATATTTATATAACTATTTCATACATTATAATAAATATGCAATACATAACAACATTTAGTTACATATAAAATATATTTTATACCCTTTATAATATGTAATTTTTACACTAAAATGATTCCTATTTAGCAAAATGATTTAGCATTTGTATATATTTTAATACAGTGGAAATTAAAAGTCTTCTAACACCAAAAAATTATGTGGTCTGCAGTGTTGTGGTAAGTAATATTTCTTCATCTACAGAGATATAGTTTATTTCCTCTTAATTGTTGTCACATTCTCAGATTTATTCACTTCTATGTACTAAACCCACTCTCCATTCTCATGCAAGTTATTCTATCTAGTAGCATTAAAACACGTATATCAAAATATCTGTATACTTGCTATGATGCATAAAGGACTTATGACCGTGTTCTGACATCTCGTATATGTATACATTTAAATATGCATTGTGATGTGATGAGGTCAGTTTCTCTAAGACCTGGGCATTTCTGACAGCAATGGTCAGTTAAGTGGTAGAGATCTCTTTGAACATGATACTCTCAAAGCAGAATTATGACTTTGTGTTGGCTATTCTCACACTAATGTTCCCAAGAAGGTATATCAATTAAGGCATTACATCTAGAAGATTGTTCAGTGATCTACAGGGCATTTTCTTGATTAATGATTATACAAGAGGGCCTGGACCGCTGTAATTGGTGGTATCTCAGGTGAGCTTGTACTGGTTGTATAAGAAAGCAAGTCATATGACTGCTTTGTAGAGGAAACCATTAACCATCACTCCTGAATAATCTCTTCTTCAGTCCCCGCATCTAGATTATGCTTGAGCTCCTGTCCTAACTGTCCTAGTGATTGGAATGATTAAGCCAAATAATTCCTTTTTTTCCCCCTGTAAATTGTTTTTGGTTAGTGTTTTTGTTTTGTTTTGTTTTTTTACTGCAACAAAAATTAAAAGTAATTAAAATAGAAAGAGGTACAAAATAATTGGTAACTGCTATGAGGGTTCTGACCATGTTGTTTTCATAAAGACTGAGGAAGTTTTTGAGACATTGAGCTGGGGAACGTTCTGTTTTGTGCTATAACAATCTATTCTGTGGGAGTTTGGAATACGTGATCATTGATTAAAAATAAAGACAATGGATCCTTGGCATATGAAGTTTCAGAGGAAATGAAAGGCTGTATCAGGAATGCGATTATGAAGTATTTAATTTAAGGATTTGTGGTTTTTCCGTAGCACAGACTGAAGAAGAATCTGTACCTGACAAGAGACCAGTGAAACCTTTACATTATTTGGTTAGCTGTAGCAGCAAATAATTGAGAATGATGCAGGGCACCGGACACTACACCACACTATCTCCTGCTACTTCTTGTCCCAGGTGGTCTCTCTGCCTCTATGGCTAACCACATATTGGCACCCACTATTTTTTGGCCCCAGCAGCGCCTGCCCTCTTGTAACTTTCTGCTGTAAATTCTGTCCAGAACCCCCAACAACCACCCTCTGTGGTTATTGTCACCATTCTCATTATCCCCATAAATCAAATCAGTTTTATATCAGTAAATTCTCATGCCACAAAACATCCACACAATAAATTCAGAGCCAATTGATATTGATAAAAACTACCCCCTAGATAAGACAAATTGTTGTGTAATAATCCATCTCTTATATGATATTCATAGCTACCTGTGACAAATAAAAGACACACGGGGTGGTTCCTCCTCTTCCTCCTCCTCCTCTTCCTCCTCCTCCTCCTCCTCTTCCTCCTTCTCCTCCATCTTCTCTTCTTTTTGTCTCTCCCTCTCTCTCATTTTTCAAATCCTCTGTCACTGCCTTTCTTTTTCACTGCCCAATCACAAGCCTTGTCTTATCTTGTGCTTGCCCTCACCTTCATATAGATATCAATCCACAGTTAGTTAGGGTTGAAAATCAGCAATGATTAAACCAGTGTTGTTGAAGTACACATATAGGGAAGTGTTTCTTAAGGATCAGATGTGGAAGCTGTGACCTATCAGGGAACAAGTCTGTATTTTATGTGAGAGCCAAACTTGGTGATCCATAGTAGACTCCCATGTGGTACTTGTTTTGGCCAAATGAGAGCTCAAATTTGTAGAGGCTTTGCAGAAAAGTTGAGGTGGGGCAGGATGAACCAATGTCACTGTCTCTAAAGAGATCCCAGGATGGTCCATTGGTGAAGGTGCAATTTTTAGGTGCAATGAAGACATATGATTAAACAGCTCATGGCAAGAGAAGCTGAGACTTGTGCTGTGTAGACCAGAGCCCGTTGGTGAAGGGGAACCTTTAGTTGCAATGGAGTCCAATATATTGATAACACTAGGATCATCCACCAAGGACAGCAACATTTATGAAGTGGAATTGTACTTAGCCATAAAGAAAAGATGGGTGTGTTGTGAACAGCTGAGCTAGAGATGTTGTGCAAGCTCTTTGGAGCCCAGAAGATTACTAGTGAGTCCCAAGGGTCATATAATGAACTTCAATTTGTGAATTTGGTTTTTCTTTTATATGATTGTGATTGCATCCTGGTTCTTGCCCCTTAGAATAAGAAGGCATAAATTATTTTTAGTTTAACTGGACACCCATATCTATGTGAAGTTTGGTACTAAATTTGGAAGACTGTAAGACTTTAAAAGTTTACACCATGTTTTGTATTACGATATTCATATTATCATGCCTTCTGGGGGACAAACGAAAGAGACAAAGTTATGGCTTAGTAGTGAGGTGTTTGTGTGTCAAGTTGACAGGAGTCAGTTGTGCTGGCTAGCTTTTGTCAATTTTACACAAGCTAGAGCCACCTGGAGAAATTGACAATATAAGATAGGCATGTTGCAGGAGCATTTCCTTGATGAGTGATTTCTATGGGAAGGTCTGAAACACTGTGGATGTTGGTACCCAGGTCAGATAGTCCTGTGTTATATAAGAAAACAAAGTGAGCAAGGCATGTAGGAAAGTCAGTTAACAGTACCCCATAACGATATCTGCTTTAGTTTCTGATTCTAGGTTCCTGTTTTGAGTTCTGTCCTGACTTGAGTTAATGAGAGAATGTAACCTATAATATGCAATAAAATCTTCCCTCTACAAGTTGCATTTAGTCAACTTCGCCATTTCCCAAACATTTTTCATAAATATCCGTAAAACTACTCTGTCATTTTAACAACCATTTCCACAATTTCCTCCTGCTCTAAAACATTTGTGCGTAAATAGCGCCTCCTTTCTCCATCCTGTGTTTCCTCAGTACCTTGCATTCTCACAGCTCTGTTCAAGGGTCATTAGTACGTCTTCAGATCACTTAGTGAGAATTTAACTTCCTACGAAGTAAACCCTGTGTCGAAAGGTTATAGTCATTATATACAAATTGAAAGCTTTGAAGATGAAAAAGTACCTTTCGTAAAACCTATGGCTAGGCTATAGTTCTAAAATGAGTGTTCCAAAAGCATAAATTTACAACAATCTATTAAATATAATTTCATTATAAGGGGAACTTTGTGGGGGTTTTCACAAACACAGGGCTGCCTGTGAGGCAAGAGAAAAATTCTCTTCAACATGACTCAGTAGCCAGTGTTGGTTCAACTTCTAGAGTTTGACTCCAGATAGTTTAATTTAGGTATATGAGAGTACAGAATAACTTTAGAAAAAGTTTCCTGGTAACAATTATTTTAATCCCAGGTGCACAATAAATCTTAAGGAACGGCTATATTGAAACATTTTTTATGACAGGTGTGGTCTCAGTCATACAGATAGCATAGAGGATCAGTTAGCTATGAAGTACATGCAACATCTCCCCTAAGGACAGGTTCTATTGACTGAGAAACATTACTCAAGACAAAGGTTTCAGGGGAAAAGTCTAGGATAAACATAGAAGTCTAGATTTGATGTGGCCTGGCCCTAGAGTTAGTGAAAATCAACAGGCCATTAACTATGACCACTCCCAGTCTTCTAGGCAGAGAATAAGTGTTAAAAGACAAAGTGTTTCTGGTTTCCCTGATTTTTATTTGTGAGCACAAGGACCTTGTATCCTCGACACAATTTAAATAAACCTTATATCTTAATTTTAAAAATATTTTGGCATCATCCTGAATCAAAATACATGTGATCCATATGTGTATTATCATATGTGTTACCTGTGTTACCATATGTGTTAACTGTGAATTTGCAATTAATACAGATATATTGACCTTCTCAGTGGTAATTATCAAATTCAAGACTCCAAGGAGTTAAGAGTAAGCTATCACAGAAAAAAAAATAATAGGTAAGTTGGACCAAATTCACATGATTAATAGCCATCATTAATCTGAAAAGCATTAGTTCAATTATGAAGAGTCCTGTCTTGTGACTCAAAAGTCTCCCAGAATTATCACATCTTACAACACCGCACATAGAAAATTAAATACCAATATCAGAATTTAAGGCACATAGTGTAACTTCAGCATTGTGGTTTCTTGTTTATGCTTGGCCCTGGGAGTGGCACTATTGGGAGGTGTGGCCCTGTTGGAGTAGGTGTGTCACTGTGGGTGTAGGCTTTAAGACCCTCATCCTTGATGCCTGAAAGTCAGTATTCTGCTAGCTGCCTTCAGATGAAGACAAAGAACTCTCAGCTCCTCCTGCAGCATGCCGGCCTGGATGCTGCCATGCTCCCACCTTGATGATGATGGACTGAACCTCTGAACCTGTAAGCCAGCCCTGATTAAATGTTGTCCTTATGAGAGTTGCCTTGGCCATGGCATCTGTTCACAACAGTAAAACCCTAAGACAAACATGTTAAATTATTCATCCCACAATAATATATAATATAATATATATATATATATATATATATATATATTTTATTGAAGAAAAGCATTGGAACCATGAACCTGTAAGACGGTAAGAGAATGAATGGCAAACTATGCGAGACTGTTTGACCTGCTATTATTACCAATCATGATTTCATGGTTACACAATCACTCAATGCATCCTGGACTACTGTATGCCCCATTCACACAGGATGTTTCATTTTTTTTTTGGTTGTATTAGCAATAAATAATGTTAATATTGAATTGATGGCAATATAAAGACAAGCCATTTTTTTCACAAAATTTAAATGCATATTCCTTGTGCACGTTTAGGTGCTCTTTATTTTGGGTGTAGTTTTTCACATTTGGAAAGCTCGTAACTCAGTCCAGCTGGATAACACCATTTGACTTCTGCACCTGGACATCTTTCTGTGCAATCAATCTGTTTACCTTTAGGGACATGGAGATATCCAATATGCCAACAGCAAAATCCTTTTCCAAAAATCTGATGCTGGGTGAAAAATACTTGCTTTCTAACTTTATTATAAATCTATTTTTACTCTTTTATAGGCTTATAAAATGTTCTGAATTAGAGCCACCTAAATAAACTTTGCACAAATACACATCATCCAGTTTTGATCATGTGTAAACCACAGTGGGGGCAAGGTCTAATCTCTTTCTAGAATTTAGTCTTGAGCCCTTGTATGCACTTCATAAACACATACCCAGGACTTCATCTTGGCTTATGCTCATTGCAAGGAAAATATTTACATATGGACTAGCAAATACTCTCATGTTATTCCATTCATTTAACAGTAATGTAAAATTCTACAAATATCACAAACACTTTTCCATTCTTGAAAATCATTGAAAATATTATTCTTTTATTTTTTTTCTAATTTTTAGTAGCTTTGCTGTTTTATTCAATAATTTTAACCTTTATCTTTAATACATCAGCCATTAGGTATATAGGACCATTATAAATTGACCCTGATCTTGATTCCATACTTGATTAAATTGTTCAAATTCAGTATTCAATTCTGATGTTTCCATTGAAGTTTCTTGGTTGTTCTTACCTCTCAAATCAATGATATTGCTTATCATTTTAATCATTGAATTCTTCATAAAAGTTATATATGAACATATTTACATGTACATTTAATCATAAAAACTATATAAGAGCACACTCTTAACAGTCTAAAACATTTGTATATCTAAGTAAAATATCCTTTAAATATTCACTGTCAGCAGGCTTTCAATTAATATTCCCGTTAGTTTATTCTGACTAATCAGTCTTTTCTCTAATTTTCCATGAAACAAATTTCCAATAATTCTCTACATTAAATATTAAACACAATTCACAAGTCAGTAGAAAATAGCTCCTGGGCAAAGAATTGGAGTCCAATCTTATATATGTCGCCACTGACAACAAGGAGAATGAAAAAACAGAGAGGAAAGAAGAAGGAAGTTCAGTGGAAGGAATAAAGGGTTAGCAAAGGAATGGATGGTTGAGGACTAAAGATCCGAACCTGTGATCCAAAAACCTGTCACCGCAAATTCTCAGTGTCTGATTAGAGAGTTCGTGATGGAGAGACATCAGAGTATAGAGTGTCCAGATACAGATAACTTGGGAATACTTAGTCCACCTAACGGTCATTTATTGCTGACCTATGTTTGAGCCTAACGTCCTTGTGACCAGTAGGTAAATATGCATAGCTCCCACAAACCCCAAAGCTAAAAATGTCAGAAAAAAGTCAGGCCTATAACAGTGCTTTCCTTGATTAGATGTAACCCATCTGTCCCTGATTCACCCACAGATGCGTTCAGAAAGTGTGTTTGTTTAGGACTTTTTCAAAATGTTCTGTTAGTAAAAACACATGTGAAGTTGTTATCTCATTGGAACATGGTTTTGGGTGCAACTTCCATTTGAGTTCCTGGTCCACAGTTGTGATTCATGTTCTGCTCATGAATCAACTATATCTTCCTACGTTGGAGGTAAGATCTTTGCTTTGTACCAACAGCTTTTAACAGGGAAACTCTCAAAACGAATATGACAATATTGGATTTGTAAGGGAAACCTGGCAAACATCAAAATAAAACTCTATAACAAAATAAAGCTGACTCTTAAATAGTTTGATAAAAAGTCTTTTTAAGTAGAAGGATTCAATGACCTACATGTCTCTCTATTGAGTCATACCAATATAAACAGTCTGATGTAATAAATTTTATGAACAATAGATATTGAAAAAAAAACCAAATATGTAGGAATAGAAATCCCAATTCTAGGAGAAACGTTTGGTTAATTTTTAGTGAGTTGACCAAATCTACTTTATTTTTTCTTTCCCAAATGGTTTGTAGCTGAAAATGTGTTGTTTTAAGATTTGTAACTTATCATTTTTATCCAGTAAAACATTTTCAGTCTGAGGAAAGAAAGGCATAAATTAGTCTGCCTGCAAAAGAAATTTGTAGGTCAAAGGGAAACTCGCTCAGAAGCGATAAAGGTCCAAATGGTCAGATGGATGGTCCTGTTCATCACTGTGACACATGAGACAGAGCAGAGGTCAACTCATCCTCCAGAAAGGCTGTATTTGCATAAGGTTACTAAAGTTCTCCTTTCAACTTAGTATTGGTCAACAGGTTTCAGGTAGGATAAAATGGACAAAAATTAATGGAGACATGTATTCGTTTTATAAACTTACTGTATGTTACACACACACACACACACACACACACACACACACACACACACATTGCATTACATATTTTTCCTGCAAAACTTTTAGAAGTTTATATGTAAAATTGTTTCTGCTTGAAAATAATATTGTTTTCCATGAGGTGGACTCAATACTACTCTTTTGTGATTTTTTTTTTCTTTTTACTACAGAAATCATTGGGGAAAAAAAAAACCCTACACATTAATCACTGTTCACATAATTTCATGAAAAATGGCTTCTTATTCTCATCGCAGCATCTATGTGTCCTGTGAGATGGGTTTGTGTTCCTCTCTGGTGGACGCCTGCTGTCCTTAGGGTACTGTTGCTGCCTTTTGTCCCACTAGTGCCCTCCCAGCTCCTCTAAGTAGTTATGCAGTCTAATGTGACATTTCACACTAGTCACCATGCCGGTTCAAAGTACAGATCTACAATTTTGAACTTTCTAGTGAAGTTTTATTTAAATTTTATTTTATTGAAATTTTAACACTGTTACATCTTTCCCAACCTGCCCCTCCCTCCCTCCAGGGAGTGATGATAAGGTTTAGTATTTAAACGACTGAATATTAAAAAGCCCAATGCGAAATTCAAACTTTCCAGTTCTTAGTTGAGGCTGAGCTCTCCACTGAACGTGGTGTCACCTTCGTTCCACAGGAACTCAAAGTGAGGAGGCATCGGTCTCTCTCACATCATGTGCATAGATTTTACCATCTCAAAGCAATGCTTCCCAGTCTTTGAATAACTCTAAGGGAATGTCTGACTATGGAATGTGTAATTCTCTACCTCAACCGCATGTCTTCTCCAGTGTGTGAGCAGGTGTAGCTTCTGGTTGATCTTTAAGAAACTCCTGGATCACATCTAAAGTCTACTAATCACCATTGGTAGCCTGGTTTCTGTTGCTGTTTTCTTTCTGTTATTCTATTATCATTATTATTATTATTATTATTATTATTATTATTATTATTATTATTATTATCTTACTTAAAAGGTAAATTTGGAACTTGGCTGACTTATTGAGTTTTATCAAAGTCTCTGTTTCCAGCTAGTTATTAAATCCATTAAGAAGATTTTTAATTCATTTAAATTATTATTTTGTATTCCATGTCTGGACTCAGGTGAATATCTTTTCCACAAAATGACATTTTAAAGTCAGAAAGCTGAGAATAAAACATTTTGTTTAATTTGGTGGAATCATGTTCAAATGACTTTTGTTCTAATCAGATGTGTTAAATATTTTCAGTAATTTTTAGCCTAGTGAATCTGAGGAAAAATAAATTGCCACAGATACTACTGTATAAACTTGATAATATAATTTTCTTTCTATTTCTTATACACTATTGAAAGCAATCTAATTTTGGGGAATCCACAATACATCAACAGAGAAAACACAGCCTGACTTTCTGTGTGTAATTCAATATACACACAGGAATTAAGCATCTCAATCTGAGGCTCCTTGCAGAACAGAGAAAACACAGCTACCTTTTGAAAGCATCTCAATCTGCCGTATCAATTTGACATTTGGAGTCTTAATCTGTATAATGGGTTTAGCATTGCAAAGAATTCACAATTTTAGTTAATAGTTTTGAACTAAGTAAGAACTTCTCCCAAAAATTAGTTCTAAAAATTAATAGTAAATAATAAAGTCAACAGAATACCTGGTTAACCTGGGTTTTCCTGAAGTCTGCCACTGTCCTTCTGGCAATATTATATTGTAAATTTAAGGACTGTTTTTATTAGATGATTTAGAATTTCATAGAGTGTCTCAGATCCACCATGCCCTTCTCTACCTAATGAACTTGGTATCCTCTGTGCTGCAGTATAACCAATCAAGTCCAGTTTGTACTGCCCATCTATTGTAGAGCATGGTCAATCTAATGGCTATCAAGAAAACTGACCCTCTATCTCCTAGCAGCTATCAGTAGTAAATAACATTTCAGCTCGGGTTTGGACTTTGTGTCTACCTAATAAAACTCAGAGGAACTAATTTCTTTCTTTCATTTTGTTTGTTTGTCTGTCATTTGTTTGTTTGTTTTTGAGGCAGGGTCATGCTATAATGACCTAGACTGGACTAGAAGGTTTTATAGCCCACACTGGCCTGGAATTTGGTTTGAAATACCTGTATTTCCTAGATGTTCTCATTTTTTTAGTTTGACATTTTTTGACTGATATTTAATAAGTAGATTGCTGTGGTGGAAGGCAAGCAGCAAAACGTATACAAAAAGTGGGATCCAATATTACCCCTTAGCTTCCTTTTGCGACTACAGGACAATTTTAGTTATAGTTTGATGTGTAAGCCTCACAACACGTATCCTTTAAAGGAGCTAATATTTTGACAAGGCAGGAAATCCCTTGCTGAAGTAGAGGAATATACTTGACTCAATCTAGACATACCATACATTTTCCTTGATCACTCTCCCATGAATATGAAAGCTAATTACCTAGAGAAGGATACTTAATATTTAACTATCTCTATTAGATGCCACCTAATGAATAGAAACTTAAAGACAAAAGACCCATTGTAGTGGAGATATTTAGCCTGTAAATCTCCTTGCTAACGTTGTAACACTCGTGGTATCTGTGTCCCATGGCTCTCCAGTAATTGTAATCTGTTTCGCTCCCTGTGCTAGAGATATAATTATGTTAACAGCTTTCCTACACAGGCACCATACTTTGCCATTATGAAGCCAGCTTCATTTAATTAGAATCATGCAGTAAATTAGCGGTTATAAGGACTTCTGGGTACAAGGGGATCTCCATTTTCTCACCATTTACTTAATCCTCAGTCAATGTTAAGATTACTGCTCACTGAATCTCCATAGCAAATCACCATCACCCTCCTTAGTTGTTATGACTCAGCATTTGTATGGATTTGGAACAAACAGTTTTCTCCTCCGGATGCCCAGGAGTTAGGATTATCAAGACACCATCCTGCTCCTGGCGGGAAGCACACAGGAATGCACAGAGACAATGCCCATGTGAATGAATCCTCCTTTCTTTCAAAGCAGAATTTAGAAGGGTAACTTGATAAAAAGGTAGTATTAGCTAGAGAGTTAACGCAAAGGCAAAGCGATCCGCTCCAAAAGGAAGTTCCCAGATTGTATTAGCATTTGAGTGAGAAGGCTCATTACTCGTTATGCCTCGTGCTGGACAGAAACACACAAAACTAAAGTACAGTATTATTTAACCCATTATTGAGTTTATAGTGAGGTAGGAAGATGACAAGTTACTCCTGCTTTGGTTGTAACTGTGTCCTTGTTATTTATTATGGTTCAACGATATTAAAGATTGTGTCTAGCATGGCAGAGAGGCTAATTTTCAGCAGCATTTCCAAAATCAGAGCCTGGGAGGAGGCTATTCGTTTGCCTACTATTAAAATAAGTGTTATAAACATCTGGAACATTGTTATCTTAGTGTTTGAGATTATTTCTGTACTGCTCGAACTTATACAGAAGTCAAGGAGAGGGAACCAGGATTTTGGGAAAAGGGTAGATTGTGCAACCCGTTGATAAAGATCCCAGAATTCCCTGCTCGTGTCGGGTGCTTCAATTGGTTGGTAGCAAGAGAACTGCTAATACTAGGTGAAGAAAGTTTAGCCTAGTGATTATTAAAACACAAAGTGGACAGGAAATCAGAGGCAAATATTTAAATTGGAAACAAAAGAGCTCGAGAGAAAGCTGTCAGCACTAGTTCCAGGAAATGCAGCCTCGCCTCCAGGGAAGAAGGAAGAGGCTCTTGTTAGCTTCCTGTAGAGGGCTGAGTTGGTGAGAAATTTCTGTCTCATGCTTTAAGGCTATTTTGTTTTTCATATAAAATGCAAATCGGTAACCAGCTTGAGCCTAGAGGTGCGACACTCCTCTGAACCTGTGGTGGTTTTAGGATCTAGTGAGAAGACCACTAAGTTTTAGACGCACTCGGACATTGCTATTAATAACGAGGGAAGGAGGAGAGCTTGGTGAATGACAGTCTTTATTGACTCAGAAAAGAGAGCATAGCAGCTCTGGTTCCCACTGTTAGCGTTCTTTCTAGGCTCTTCCCCACAGTTACCTAGCAACAGCCATGTAATGCTCCTTTACTATAAAAGGGGTTGCTTGGCCCCTGTCTTACCCTCTTACTCTCTGCCCCTTCTCCACCGCCCCCCTCTTCCCCTCTCTCCATGCGTGCCCACCCTCTTTTCTTTTCTTCTTTTCTCCTCTCCTTTTACCCTCCCCCATCTTTCTGCCTTTCTCTGTTTCTACTCCCTCCTCGATCCCCCTTCCCATGCCCTAAATAAACTTTATTCCGTACTCTATCCCATCCTCTGACTGGTACCTCAGGGAGAAGGGTTGTCTCAGCATGGGCCTGAAGAGGCACCCCTTTCTACGTCAACATACCGCACTTCTGCCAAATGTACCCTGGCTCTACCTCCCTTTTTATAAATCCTTTCCTCACTTATAAACCTGAACATTTACAGACAACAGGGCTAATTGCAGAACTCGCAGGAGACTCCTGTGGTACACAAGTCACCCTACCGTTCTAATATTAGATTATTTATCCAAAGCCAAGTCAATATTGTGTGGGGGATCACATCCTATCATGGCTGTCCAGCTCCCTCCTCGCTTAGAGAAGGTGATAAAGTAGGCTTCTAGGCCATTCGCTCCAGCATGATCTTAGAAGCATTCGTTTCATTGTCTGCTTTTTAATATAATTAGAAGGGTTTCTTTGAAAATTTGAAACCTTAGGAGGATCAAGTGAAGAATAAGGAAAAAGATGTCTTTGTGGGAATAATGTTAAAGGTGTGGGAAAAGAAGGAAAATACAAAGACACAACAAAGAACCCAGAAGGGCAGCAGGTACAGCCCAAAGTTAACTAGAAATTCTGACAGAACATTTTGGGCTTAGTGCACATACATAAATCTAGAAATACTATTTGTGAAAAATATCGCATGTATAGATGACTTGAAAACATTTTTGTGCACAAATTGGGTACAGTGTTCATTCCTCAATTGCAAAGTTTTGTTGTTTTTTATATTCGTGCTAAGAAGGGGCTTCCTGTCCCAGGTAGTCGATCCACGAGGCTCCTGGTAGGTAGTGTGGACTCCTCAGAGGACCAAGTCTCTGGCCTTCAGTCGACGTGGCTGGCCCTTGTACAGTAGCTGTTCCCAAACTCTCATAGGTCTTTGTAATACAGCTCAGCAGTTATGTTCTTGGGCCCTGCTCGTGGGTTCCGCAGTCCAGGGGAGTTGCTGTTCCCATCTGCCAGGAAAGGGCAAGAAGCTCAAATTACGCTACAGAAGGTTATCAAATGGTAACCTCCAGTCGCCAAAGCTCGCTGATACCATGGAGTGTTGCAGTCCTCACTTCCCGTGGCGTTCCTGGACACTCTGTTCTCTGACACTGTCATCATGGTGGTGCAACAATACTTCCTGGTAAGAGCTCTGAGAGGATGGATGGATAGGACAACGGTCATGAGGGAGGGACCTGACTGCCTCGAAAGCAAACAGTGACCCATGGGAGGGGTAATCAAGGGAGGAAATGCTTCCTAGCTTTCTTGACAGAAGTCTTCCACATGGCTTCCGGTTTTTCATAGGAAATAAATCTGTATCTATGATAACACCCCTGGTTTCTCTCACTTCCTTTTCCCTCAAATCTACTCTCTTGAGGAATTGAGTTGAAAACTAATTTAATTAACTTTCTAATAAGGTGAACACGAGGTCTGTGGCCAGCCAGCTGGATACCACAGCACTACACCACCATGTGTCTCTCTCCCTTTCCTTCTTTTCCCCGTTTCCCACTCACTTTTTGTTCGCTCCTTTGCTCCTTTGTTTGGTATTTTTGCTATGAAACCCTGGTTGGCCCAAATCTCACTTTGTAGAATAGACCAACTCCAGTACAGTAATCCATCAACCGCTGCTTCAAAATGGCGGCATTAAGGATATATATTGTGTTTATATATCCAATATATATATATGTATATATATATATTGTGTTTGTGCCATCATCTATAAAAACCTCCATCGTTTTAAGAAGCTCTAACCCACCCTTTGATACTGAAGGACAGGATACTGGAAAATAATATGAAACTTGTGAAATGATCTCTGCGTTACTGTTCTTGTGAGGGGGGAATAACAGTGAGACAGCAAGTAAAAGGCTCATTTTTTAAAATATAAAAACCTGGAGAACTTAATAGGTTTCCCTACCATTACTGCTATGAGCTTCAGTACAGAAATTATAGAATTATGTGTCATACAGCACGTTCAAAAATTAATTCTATAGTGAAACCAAACAACAACAACAACAAAAATAAACAAACCCATAAAGTAAAACAAAACAAAACAAAACAAAACAAAACAAAACAAAAATCCGGGTCACCAGAACCGCTAGGATGATAAGACTGGCTGTAGTTGAAGCCCAGGACCCTGAGTGCCATCCTCAGGATCTGCAGGAAAAGTGTGGTTCAGTAGCACCAATCTGTCATGTCAGCACTTCTACAATGAGATGGGAGACAGAGACAGAAGTCCCTGCTAGCCTGGAGGACAAAGCACAGCACATCCATTATTAAGAGCGACCCACGGCTCCAGTCACATATGTAACAGAGGATGGCCTTGTCGGACATCAATGGGAGGAGAGGTCCTTGGTCCAGTGAAGGCTCAATGCCCCAGGGTAGGGGATTGCCAAGGCAAGGAGGCAGGAGGGGTGGGTGGGCTGGGGAGGCACCCTCATAGAAGCACGGGGAGGGAGGATGGGATAAAGGGTTTGCAGAGGGGAAACCGAGAAATGGGGTAATATTTGGGATGTAGATATAGAAAATATCCAAGAAAAGAAAAGAAAGGAAAAGAATGAAAAAAAAGAAAAGAAAAGAAGAGGTCTCCTTGTCCACAGAAGATTTGAGCCTTCTGTTGCAACTTTCCTAAGACTAAGGAAGGTGGATATCTAGAGGAAGCAGAGGGAGCCTGGTGTATGAGTGGGGCTTCCGTGTAGCATGGCGACCTTGGAGGGAGCCAGTATTCCGTCGGCAGCGGGAATGGACAAAATCCCAAGTACCTCTCCTTGTGGGGCCCTGACATTCAGTTTGTTCATATGTGTGCGCTTATGCTTATTTTATTTCTCGTCATGATTCTGCTCTGCAGAAAGTATCTTTCTCTATGTACTGTGTTATGTTTTCATGCATGGTCTAGCTGCACATTCTCTAAAAAGACTTAATATTTTTTATCTTGCTGAGCAATGCCTGGATGTCTGCTTCTATTTGGGTACATTTATTAATTTTTTTCGTTGATATTTTGTCTGGTTTAACTTGAGGTCCATTAAAATTAGCGGATACATTTCATGTTCATACCTCGCACTAATTTTTAATCTAATACCGTCTTTTAATGTAAACGTGTTCATGTTTCATGTTAACCATGTAGTTCTCATTCCCACCAGTCAGAAACCTTCACCTCGTCATACAGGAAGTGCTACTTCATGCATGTGAAGCTTATTTATTTCTCATGCAAATTACAGAAATAAACTTGCTTTATCAATAAGTCAAAATAACCCAAACAGTAATTGATAAGCCTAAGTTTGAACTGTAAGTCAATGTGTGCAAATGTTTGCATGGCATTGTTATGTCTGTAAGCCCAGGAGCTCAAAGGGGAAGGGACCCAGTCCTAACAATGAACACAATACTGTTCATTCCATCGTGCCTGAGCCTCCAGTACTCAGACTTCAGGAAAAAAAAAAAAAAAACAACCATTATTTATAAGCTCCATGCCAGATTTAAAAAATAGCATATCGCTACTACTGAATGTATTCAGACCTTCTTAGAGTGAAATGGACTGATGATATATTTCTGTCCCAATTAGCTAAAACTTGGGAGAAACGGCTAACCTATTAGCATAAAATAGGAAAAAAAATGACCTCAATGTCTCATTCTTTGGCTGTGGAGTATAATTTGAGATATTTTTGATAATCTATAAAATTCTGCATTAGAATGCAATTAATTTAGCTTTCAGATAAAATGAGAAATGGAAATAACCCTTTGCATCAGGAAGATGTGATGAAAGATTTCAATTATCTTTATGAAGACACATACAGCAGATTCCATAGTCACAACTAAACCAGAATATTAAAATCTCACAGACGTGGAGCCCCCAACCAGGCAGCATACACTAGCGGGTATGGCCCCACCCCCCAATACTTATACAGCAGAGGACTGCCTGGTCTGGCCTCAGTGGGAGAAGAAGCACCAAACCCTGAAGAGACTTGAGGCCCCAGAGAGTGGGGAGGCCTGGCAAGGGTTGGGTAAGGACATCCTTTTAGAAATGTGGGGGAGGAGGAATGGGATGAGGAACTGTGGGAGGGCGGACCAGGAGGGGGATGACTTGATTGTATAAAAGTAAAAGTAATAAAAAGGAAAAAAGAAAAGAAAAGTAAAAAAAGAAAAAATTGATTAAAAGTAAGCTCAAGTTTAATTCTTTGTTTCTTTTCAGTGTCTTGTTTATTTTTACTCTCGTTGCTGGCCTACTTGTAGCTTGTCTGCTGTATGTGTCTGGGCATATTGGAATGCTGTCTGCTGTCTGTTTTTATGTATATGAATAGGGGCTTTATTCTGTATATAGTGAAGAGAGCAGCAAGCATCACATGGGAAAGGAACGGAAGATACTTTGTAGAAATAATTAACAGAGTTTTTATGTGAGTAGAGTTATTTCACTGCCCCCCACTGTCCTGAAGCACTGAGAAAAGTGAACAGTACTGCAAACAAGTGCTGACAAGTGTTTTATCCTGATGTTATTTCCAACCCTATCGTAGACATTTGTAGTACTATGTTGTTTCTTACCTTTTTGGTGCTTCTAGAAAATGACTATAACACACAAACACATGGATTACTCTCCATCTCCACATAGGAGAGCAGGAAAATAAAACAGTGAAACTTAGCATAAGTTTAGGTTGTAAAGATCGATGAGATGGTGTGGTTGTTTGAGACTAAATTGCCCCATAGTCTCAGAAAGAGTGGCACTATTAGTAAGTATGGCCTTGTTGGAGATTGTCACTGAGGCAGGCTTTGGAGTCTCAGAAACTTACGCCAGCCCAGTTCTTCTCAGACTCTGCACTGCCTGGGGATCCAGATGTAGAAATCTCTTCTTCCTCTCCAGCACCATGTCTCCTTGCATGTCACCATACTTCCCACCATCATGATAATGGACTAAACCTCTGAACTGTTAGCCAGCCCCACTTAAATGTTTTCTCTTATAAGGAGAGTTGCCTGTAAGTATCTACATCTGTCTTAGTCAGCTGCAGGTTGGGTCTCACAGAGGACAGCTGTGCTAGGCTTCTGTCTGTAAGCTCACCATACATAGCATCAGTAAGAGTGTCAGACCCAGTGCCTCCCCATGAGATGGATCCCAAACTTGGCCAGTCACTGGACTGTCTTCCCCTTAGTGTCTTCTCCATTTTTGACCCTGTACTTCTCTTAGCAACAATTCTGGGTCAGAAATTGTGACTGTGGCTTGATAACTCCATCCCCCCATTTGAGATGATTTCTATCTACTGGAGGTAGACTCTTCAAGTTTTCTCTCCAACATTCCTTCATGTTGCCCTTTTGAAATTTCAACATGACCAAATAATTTTGATTTTGACAGAATGACTGAGGATAAAGAAAGAAAAATTCCCCTTGCTTGGTTGGTTTCATGTTCATACATCCTTAGAAGATTATCTTTTAGGTTGTGAAAAGACAAAGTTTATTTCTGTAATCATCATTTGTCCAGTGTAGACTTGAGCATAATATGCCACTGTTGGGCATTTCATCTAAGTCCTGAGTGGGAGAAGACTTGTCTAATCCTTCGAGAGACTTGAAGCCGCAGGTAGGGGGTAGGCATGGTGAGGTAACATCTTCTAAGAGATGGGGGAGGAGAAGTGGGATGAGGAACTGTGGGAGGAACAGCCAGGATGGGAGAAAAATGAAAAATAAAAGAAGAGAAATAAAAAGAGTTGTTGTGGTCATGGTATCACTTTACTGCAGTAAAAACCCTAACAAGACACACAGAACATCCAAGGTACTATATTGTTTCCTTAAAGGCTGGTTAAACTTAGTCAGTTCAGGACGAGAGGCTAAATATATAGTCTAATATGATCTCAAGGGTATTATTAGCTTTGCCATGCTATCAGCCAAAATTATAGTCTTTGGGGAGTCAAGAAATATTTTCATAAAGTTTTATCACCCCTGGGTCTTCTTCTCTATTAAATTATCTTTTACCAGTAAACATTATTAGTATTCTTTCGGTATCTCTAGAAATTGTAGTGGTTTTCATCTCTTCTATTTTTCTCTCCTTTCTTATCCCCTCTTCTGATTTCTCCTTTTCTCTCCTGTCTTTTAGTCCTCTTCTTTGTCTCCTATTCCTTTCTCTGATTTTTTCTTTCTCTTCAATTGGTACATTACTTGTTTCTTTTTTTTTGTCCAGCAATTTTCATTACTCAAACATCGTTTTTGGATAATCTTTAAAAGATGTATTTCCCTAGAATTCAACAGATTTTTCTCTAATTCTGGCATACGAAACATTAATCATAGATTAATTGTAAACATATGTGCATATTCTGTCTCTAGAACAGGACAGCCTTTGTAAAGGTGGACAGCATCCTCTCTTTGTAACACTAGCTCAATGAAAACTTTGAGAAATATAGGATAGATTGATGATATCATATTTTTGAAGATGCTTGGATTTTTAAACCAGTCTTCTAAGTGCTTAAGTTAAGGATGTTCTTCATGACAACTTTTAAGAGCAATAAACAACTGTGTGTCTGGAAACTAGAAAAGCCATGTTATTTTCAGCAGTTTTTACTTCACAGGTGTAAGAAGGATGATACATCCACAAGGTGCTTTAAGATTTCTATCCCTGGGCAAAGGAAATGAAAATAAGCTACTATATACCCTTATTTATCTTGCTGATTAAAATCATGGACCTCTAATCTGTATAAATTTTTCTCTACAAGAGGACTTATATTTCATTCATGTCACCTTTGAGTCAGGACAGTTTCCAGAGTTATGGTTATCTTCCTCACATCTCTTAAGACAACTAAATGCCATGAATACATAGAAAGAGAAGATAGTTTTGAACTCAAAGTGAAGATATAAAATGTTGGACCCCTGAGTGACAAAAATAAATCAAGAAAACTAGAAAAAAAACCAAGACTTATTGATAACCTGTGATTAAAATTTTTTTGTGATAATATACATTATAGATTAGGAGAATATCATTGATAATTTCTCAGAAGTATTGAGAATTTCATGGTTACCCTGATGTATAAAAAGTTTAATATGGCAGTTAGATGATCTTAAGCAACACTTAGCAGTAACGCATGGCTAAAATTCACATTATAATGACACGATGACTATGAGTTCTATAGTCAACAGAATATCAGAGAACTGAATAATTTACTAAAGATTGTACAATGATCAGGAGCTTTTCAGGGGCTAGTAATACCTATACAAATAAAAGACCCATGTGCTGCCTATTCCAGCAAGGGGAAATTAGATTGGGAAATGATACATATAGGTATTTAAAGTCAGAATCAATAGCAAAATAATACCATAATACTTTCTATTTGGATTATAAAATCAAAGATTCTATAGAAATTTTAGAGTGTTAATTTCATATGTATTAATCAGTACTATGCCCATCATTTAATAAATATCAAGTTTATATTTTTCAGTATGATCCCTAGTCTTCCAAGGACATGTCAGTCAGGTGAGATTTGAATCTCTGAGTGGTACATGAAGTAGCCACCAAGACTTATCAATTTTGTTATGACATAAGCAATGCAGCTAATTGGTTATAATGTAAGAATTTAAACTTATAGCTAGCTAGTTATTTGCCTTATATTCTTATCTTCGAAAAAACCCTGTTAGCAATATTCTGTTAACACATATTATTAATAATTCGTCATTAGTTGCAATCATTAAAAACAAAACACAAGAAGATTCTGAAATTGAACTAAATGTGTTATTCGGGCATGGTGGCATATGGCTGCAACACCATATATAGAGAGGCCAGGAGGACTGTCAATTTGAGGCCAGCCTGGAACTGCTTATAGTGCTACATTACAAAACAAGGGTGATGACACACACACACACACACACACACACACACACACACACACACACACACACACACACACACAGAAGAAAAATAAATTATAAACCAGTCTGAATTACATATAGCAGATGACTACTTATAGCAGATGACTAGATGACTTACCTGGGATTTATATCACCCAGGGTTTTTATCTGTAGCACACAGCATCCCCTGAAATATTGAACATGTGTTGCCTCAGATATTCATATCTGTTGTGTTGTAAACAGTAGTTAAGCCTCTCTGAAAACACAAGGACAGAGAATTTAATTCTTAGTCTTATCAAGATGGTACTTAAAAATAACCACAGTGACAGAACCCCATCAGTTGAACATTACTAATGCACTCAAGAAAAGTTAACTCAGTGACTGTCTTATTACTAGGAACTTCGTTGACCCAAACGGAATATCTAGATCATCCCTTACAACCAAGAGTGACTACCAACATTCCATTATACCAGTTTCTTCTCCTATGATGTTGATCTTATAAACAGAAGGCTATTAATAGTTAGTCTGATGGAGTTGGGATAAACAAAATCATGAGTGTGCATTTACCAGTAGGTTAATACGTCAGAGAAATGTAAATCAAGATTCCAGCAATGTATATGAGAACCCATTAAGATCTTTTAAAACAGTAAAATGCAGAAGAGTTACAGAATACAACCAGATACCTATTGTTTGCTAAGTAAATACAACAGCATAATGCTGGCTCATGAGACAATACCAATGAGTGAACTTCTTCAGTAAAGAACCAACGATTTAGATTGAGACAGATTTTTAGATAACTCAGACATAGGCAGATTATCTATTATATTTTATGATAGCATAACAGTTCAAAAGTATTGATATGCTACAATGATAGACTGAACCAATAAAGAATTGAACAGAAATCAGAAAGGATGGAGTGGTATAGCTGGGTCTTCAGGTAGACCGTCTTTTAAACTGCAAAAATAAATAAATGCTCAAGCTTCAAATAATTAAGGTTTTTTGATAATAAATAATCAATCTATTATGTGTAATTAAAATATAAAAAGGAGACAGAATAAAAACAGATACATCAGTTTCATTAGTCAAAGCAATTTTCAACATTTATTTGTTTTTTGCACATATTTTGACATTATTTTAACTCCAGAATAGACATTGTCTCCATTTTCCTGGTAGATCATTATTATATTTTAAAACATTATTATATGCATCCACATAACATCTATATTTATTGTTCATTGAAAAAAATAAGCTTTCTAATTAGTTTGGCTAAGGGTTTATCTATCTTGTTGATTTTCTCAAAGAACCAGCTCCTGGTTTTGTTGATTCTTTGTATAGTATTCTTTGTTTCTGCTTGGTTGACTTTAGCCCTGAGTTTGATTATATCCTGCCACCTACTCCTCTTGGGTGTATTTGCTTCTTTTTGTTCTAGAGATTTCAGATGTATAGTTAAGCTGCTACTGTAGGATCTCTCCAATTCTTTTGTAGAGGTACCCAGAGTTCTCAGTTTTCCTTAGCACTGTTTTCATTGTGTCCCATGAGTTTGGGTATGTTGTGCCTTCATTTTCGTTAAATTCTAGAAAGTCCTTAATTTCATTTTTTATTTCTTTCCTGACCATAAAGAATGCCAGAGGACAGGTACATTATGGCCATCAGTATTTAAATGAGTAGTGATGAAGAGAAAATATGAGGTACCTCATCTTCATGAATGCCATTATTATTCAAAATGGAATGTTGCTTTGAAAATCCTTGCCATTTATAAAATATGGTTTGGACATTTGTCCCATCTAAAACTTGTATTGAATTCTTGCCCTTACTCTGTTTTAAGGAGGTAGGATTATTGGCAGGTGATAGGGGCATGAAAACTCTACTGTCCTGAATAGAAATCATTTCTTCATCGCACCTGTTTGGCCTTCATGGCGCTTCTCCAATTTTCACTTCTGACCATGTAGTGACAAAGAAAGAAGACTTGCTCCAGATATTGCCATCAGTGCTTCTTAGTCTTTCAAGCTTTCAAACCTATGAGAAAATGTTTTTTTTGTTGTTGTTGTTTTTGTTTTTGTTCATTTTAAATTACCCGGTCTGAGATATTGTAACTTACAACAAAAAATACATGAAGTATCTTGATAGTTAGTAATTTAGTAACTCTATTATTGTGAAGATAAAGCATGATAACATGATAAAGCAACTTTTATTTAAAACAATTTTAATTGGGTGCTTTGCTCGCAATCTCAGAGTTTAGTCTATTATAGAATGGTTGGCACACATGGCCACAGGCATGGCAGACATGATGTTGGAGAAGTAGTTGGGAGTTACAGGCAGAGAAGGAGAGACACTAGGCTTGCCATGGACTTTTGAAACCTGAAAGCCCATCTCCAATGACACTTCTTCCAACTGGACCAAACTAACTAATCCTTTTAATCCTTTCAAATAATGCCACTCCCTGATGATTTACCATTCAAAAATATTCAAGCCACCACAGATAGGTATGAGGATGGAAAACATGAGTTAATCTACATATTTAAAATCTCATAAATATGAATGGGTAAACCTTCAACTTAACATCAGTATGTAGATCACATAATTTTTTTCTTTTTAATGCTATGTGAACATGTATGTGGGTCAAGTAGGTTTTGACTGTTGGAATATGTTTTCAAATAATGTTTTATTAACCTTTATTTAAAAACAACTTAAAACATGCTCTTGGGTATTTATCTACATGCATATCTTTATGTCTACCTGAGGGGAAAAAGAGTGAGTCAGTTCCTTCAGAAATGGTATACGGATATTTGTGAGCTGTTGAGAATCAAACCTAGTTCCTCAGTAAGGCCAGCCAGTATTTTCAAACAGTGATCCATCTTACCATATCTGACTATATTTTTTAATGGAATTTGATTGTGATGAGTGGATTTCAGAGAAAAGATGGAGGAAGCTGAGGAGGAGGTCAACCTTGTAGGAGGACCAGCAGTCTCAATTAACCTGGACCCTGGAGATTTCCGAGACACTGGATTGCCAACCAGGCAGCTACGCCAGCTGATATGAGGCCCCCAACACATATACAGCAGAGGACTCTGGGTCTGGGTTCAGTCAGAGAAGATGCAGCTAACCCTCAAGAGACTGGATGCCCCAGGAAGTTTCGAGGTCTGGTGGGGGGTAGGGGTGGGGACATCCTCGTGGAGATGGGGGGAGATGGTTACCAGGAGGAGGTGTGGGATGTAGAACAATTGGAGGGTGGACCAGGAAGGGAATAAAATCTGGTGTGTAAAAGTAAATAAAAAAATTTTTAAAAAAGATTTGTTTAATATTTTATTTCTAGTCTCATTTTTAACAAAGATTAAGGCATATGTTGTAAAGCATATCTAATGATTCTCCAAAAGAAATTGTGCACTGCAGTCACAAAAATGTTAGAAGAACAAGTTGCACTTACTAACAAATTATTTTTCAGTACCCATATAAGATAAAAGAAAATTCCCATTATCCTGTTGTACATTCATAGAAAAATAGCTTTGATGACTTATATCTTGATTAATTAGTAGCCAAAATATCAGGCTCTTAAAAATCTCAATATGAAAATGATTTACCAAGTTGGGGTTGTTACTAAAGGGATTAAGAGTAAACATAGACATTCTGTGTGCCAGTTAATGATGCATCTTGATGTTTCCTTAATTATATGTCTTAATTATGCAATTTCATGTATGGTACTTATACTGATTAAATAATTGCCACATGTAACTAGATGTAGTTGCTGTGTAAAAAGCATCTTAAGGTATCTTAAGACGTATGAAAAATAATAGTAGTTCTCACTCTTTGCTATTTTTTTTTAATTCAGGAGATAGTGCATGTTTTCAAACAAATTTTATGGTCCATAGTTATTGTTAATTTTGAAATTCTGGAAGAAAGATACAGTTGACCAATTATTCTCTTTAAAATTCGGTAATGCTTTAAACTCACTGGAAAGTTAAAGGGTAATGGTTTACTTTACTTAGACTCTAACTTAATATCAAAATGTTTTATCTAATGTTATAGTTTGTGAGTGTTTTAATCAGATAAAGGAGATAAAGGGACTTTATATCAATTACCTTAATTAAAAAAAACACAATTCTCTATGACATAAAGAAAAGCTAATTTGATTTCAAGATGCATTTCCACCAAAAATCTAGGCCTATGGCACCGTACATAGAGAGCAGAGCATATTCAGTGCAGTACACCCACTCTTTCAAGTGATGGTAATAGTGGATGCCGTAGAAGTGAGGTATTTCTATGTCTGGCCATTGCAGCTGAGGAGTTGGTTGTGTGTAAGTCTCTGGGCAAGTGCGCAGCAAAGGCAAATGTCTTTGCCTTTACGCATTTACACTTTCCTGGATAAATTGTGATTTGATTCATTATGTAATTGAGGAAAAGAAGAATGAGAAAGAGACAATTCTGAACGTTCAGTATGAAGCCTGGATGGGGGATCGGAAGTGATGAGATACGTGTGGTCTCGGTGAGATCCTGTATCTTCTTCTTCTTTTTTTTTTATTAACTTGAGTATTTCTTATTTACATTTCGATTGTTATTCCCTTTCCCGGATTCCGGGCAAACATCCCCTAATCCCTCCCTTCCCCTTTCTTTATGGGTGTTCCTCCCTATCCTCCCCCATTGCCGCCTTCCCCCCAACAATCACGTTCACTGGGGGTTCAGTCTTAGCAGGACCCAGGGCTTCCCCTTCCACTGGTGCTCTTACTAGGATATTCATTGCTACCTATGAGGTCAGAGTCCAGGGTCAGTCCATGTATAGTCTTCAGGTAGTGGCTTAGTCCCTGGAAGCTCTGGCAATGCTTGGCATTGTTGTACATATGGGGTCTCGAGCCCCTTCAAGCTCTTCCAGTTCTTTCTCTGTATCTTCTTTTAAGGTAGATGGTAGATCATGATCAAGGGTTACTTTGAGGAGATAGACGATTATCTTGCCTATCATGAATAATCAACTTGGGTTATTGCACAACTGTGCATTCGCAACCTGCACACGCTGCCTGAAGCAACAAGTACACGGGATGATACTGCCATTATTTCTAACATTCGCTGTAATTAAGGCTTAAGGGTGGAGATAAATATATGAGTAGCTACCTCGGAAGGACTTTTTAAGGCTTGCTTTTATGTCTGCACTAATCCTGTCCCAACTTAGTCTCTCCCAGGGAATTGCCAGAGTATTGAATTACTTTGCCTCTGAAATTAACCCTAACGGGCTGCAGAGTTCTCGGGCACGGCTAAGTTGTAGCTTATTAGTGTGGAGAGAAATCGTGGAAGCAACCAATTTGCAAATAAAACACTGATGAATGAGGTAATAAAATGGTAAGAAAGGCCACTTCCTTTCCACGGGGAGACACTCAACGCTGAGTGTGCAGAAGTTTTATGCTAATATAAAATTGGTTCAAGCAAAGTACCCAGTTTTATAACCTAACAAATTGGGTGCCAAGTTGTTTCAGCAGCCTAACACCAGAAAAAAAGTGAACACTCTTCAAGGTCCATCTGTTTAGAAAAGAAGTCTGAAATCATTAAAAATGTATTCAGCATACGATAACGAGCGTGGATATAGTAAAATTATGATTCCAATAAACAATAACTGTTTTCAATAAAGTTTGTCCCCATACTAGATTTTTTCATATTTATATATGCCTTTTTGACTGACACACACATGGCAGATCTTTGCTAGCAAACCAAGATCAAAGAAATATTTTTTAATCGTTCTATATACACAGGAATAGAAAAAAAGTATTTGATAGAAATGTCATGTTACTATTGCTGACTTGCAGAATATGGTTTAGAATTTGACTTAATTATAAGATTGAATTAAGCTAAGGAAACCAGCAGAAGCCAGATTATATGTATTGACCTACACCTGATTTATCTAGTGGTAATGGTTGATTTTGATTGTTTGTCTGGACTTGGTCATTTGTTAATACAAAATAAAAGAAGCCTGAGGAGCACACTTAAATAACTACACCCAATGAAAGTAGTATTGTTTAAAATATGTTTTTAAGATTATATTCAATGATTACATCTTATTGTAATGGAAAACAAAATCTAATAGAAGGGGTGAGAAAATATTGTTGAAGCTTTTATCACTATACTTGTACTAATAACTACACTAGAAATGATTTTGTTCTTTTCTTGTCTTACCTTTGTTTGCTGATGCAAGTCCTCACTTTTATCCTATCTGGACTTTAGCATAGGGTTTAACTTCATAACATAGCCTAATCTTGAATTCTCCTGCTTCAACTGCTAGAATACTACACGTAGATATGGGCTGTTGGGTAACAAACTTTTCTGGGGAAATACAAAGCATAGACATCTACTCACGCCAAAGAGGGAACTAAACACAGGGCAAAGGATATGTAACACCAAAGTCTGACTTGGTCATCCCGTGAGTTTTATTGTGGTTTCTGACGAGAATATGGGTGAGACCTTGCTTACAGGAGCAGAACTGCCTCAAAGACAGCAGCCTCTCCAAACCCAAGCATGGTGTCAGTTCACCAAACTGGGAAGCTTGGAGTATCTTACACAGTCTAAAGGCAGCTCAACACATTGGAGAGCGCCCTTTCCAGAGGGCTCAGCATCCTCCAAGAAGCTCAATTTGTCTTTTTTCTTCTATTCATATCAGTTGGCTTCTGCTCCTTTCAGACAAGCTGTGCTTGTCTGAAAATCTACATCTTGGCCTGTTGAGGAGCGATTCGCAACAGTTTCTCCTGGGGAGGGAGGAAGCTAGTGGTCCGTTTTAGTGACTTCCTAATATAGTTTATTTCCTGTCTTATTGGACCAGTCTTCAGGATAGAATGTTTCAACCTCTGAAAAAGCTGACGCATGGCCCGGGTCACTATGCTCAACCAGTGATTTAGTTTCTATTTTGAAAAAAAAAATTACATAGGCCTTTTTTTTTTTTTTTTTGACAATGAAGTAATATTACTCTAAAATTATAGTATAGACTCATATAGGTAAAATTTATAATAGAGCAGTTTTTGATTTGATGACTACAATGGTGACTCTTTTGACTCACAAAGGAATGTTCAAGTTATATTGATAGTAAAACATTGTAGGACTGGGTGTGCAGCAATGTGAAGAAGAAATAAAGAAACTGCTGTTTTGATATTGAATTTTGAAGGAAAATAAAAGAAAGGTTTTTTTTTCTTACTGATTTCTGTTTAGCTATTTAGTTATTTTTACACTCCAGATTTTATTCCCCACCCGGTCTACCCTCCCACTGTTCCACATCCCATACCTCCCCCAACTTCCCTCTCTACCAAGATGTCCCCACCCCACCCACCCCACCAGACCTCTAAACTCCTTGGAGCCTCCAGTCTCTTGAGGGTTAGGTGCATCTTCTCTGACTGAACACAGACCTGGGAGGCCTCTGCTGTATATGTGTGGGGGCCTCATACCAGCTGGTGTTTGCTTCCTGACACCATTACTGAGGCTATAGGGCACTCACCACACAAAAAGGGACCCATCATGACTGCCCTCTGAAAGACCCAACAAGCAGCTGAAAAGAGTCAGCTGCAGATATTTGTACTCAATCAATGAGCAGAAGCTGCTGACTTCTGTGGTTGAATTAGAGAAAAGCTGGAGGAAGCTGAGGAAGAGGGTTACCCCGTGAGGGGATCTGCAGTCTCAATTAACCTGAACCCTTGAGATCTCTCAAACCCCAGAAAAATTCATAAGATTCGGAAAGATTTATAATATTTTAATTTTTAAAAAAATGTAGGTATTCGTTGTTTTAATGCTTGTTAAAGTAAGTGTCTTCTGAAACTCAAAAGCAACCTTTTAATTGTAAGCCATAGGAAATCAAAAGAGCAAATCATACACTTCCAACACATATTGGCATAGAGTAGACATTTCATTCCCTAAGGGAGTAATGGGGCCAAACTGAGGAATCAGTGGGAAAAGCAAAACTAAAATCCAACAGGGTAAATGTCAAATCCTATATCTTCATATGACAATATGTCAATAGCATAGCTTTTCTGCCTGCTAAATACTTCTCTCTCTTTGGACAGTTTCATTCCCTGTGTGTGGCTCTCGTTGGCAGATAACCCACAGTTTTGGCATTTCTAATATCTTGGGGTCTCAAATGCAACCCAGGCTTCACTTCCACAACGTTTGCACAGACCTCTCAGGGCCTCTTGTCCACTCAGGGTCTTCATACAGGAATTTCTCTGTCATGTGTTGCCTGGCATCAGAAGGTTTCTGAAATTCTAGAAGATTCCAGGACCTCTTGTTTTCCTTCATTATTCTAAACCCTATATGACATTACTGGGTCCGGTTGCCAGCTTAGGATACGCCCAGACCCTTTTGAACCACATTGGCCGAGACTTTTGTTGGAGTAGAAAATTTCGATAAGTATTAGGCCCCATCTTAATCTTTAGCCCTTTCAGCACAAGTCTTGACTTCAACATGTTTCTGGTGTTTTTCTATTCAAATTGTTTATTTTGTACTTTTCTGCTCTGTTTGATTACTCTCATTGCAGATCTGCATAAGAGCATCGTATTAGACCATCTTTAAATCTGCAGCAAAGAAACTACTCCATTACTTTGGAAATCAGCCTCGGGAAAGTTCTTAGGAAAAGAGTAGAAATCAGCCACATTCTTTGCCTAAATTTCATATTGCAGGTCGTTAGCACAGGTGCTAATACTGTTCCCTTTTGAAAGCACTTGAATTCAGCCTCCACAGTCCCTGTTTGCTTTCTGCACTGTCGGTTCCTTCAAGCTCCCACAATAGCGAACCAGGAAGTGCTGTTTTTAGTATTCAACTGCTTTTCTAGTTCAAAGCTTAACCCTCTACCTTCCCCCAAACCCAGCCCACTCAGAGGTTCTCTCTGAGGCTAGCCTACTCTTTGTTATCAACTACTGTATTAGTTCTGTGTATTGCTATGATGAAACAGTGTGACTAAAGTCGCTTACAGACGAAAGCATACTGTTTAGGGAAGATAAGTGACCAAGATAATAGGGAATCAGGGGTTAGGCACGGAACAGGAAGACCTGAGATTTTTGTCCCTCGAACGACAAGTATGAAGAAGAGAAGGCAAGCTTGGACGGGTGCGAGGTTTTGAAACTTCAGTGCCCAGTCCTAGTGACTTACATCTTGCAACTTCACCTTCCTAAGCTTACCCGAACAACGTCATCAACTGTGGACTAAGCGTTCAAATGTCTGAGCCTATGGGGGACATTTTAATTCAAAATATCACAAACATTAAGGAAAGATTAGGGTTAAAAACCACGTTTTTAACATATCTACATTTTTATTTATCTGTTTTTCAGTTGAAGGACATCTAGGTTGTTTCCAGTTCCTGGCTATTATGAATAAAGACTGCTATAAACATAGTTGAAGAAGTGAGACACCTGTTCTTCTCTGAGGATAAATGGAGGAAGAGTGGATGTGGAGAAGAAAGTACATGGTGGGGCAAAGGTGGTTGAAAAAAAGAGAGGGTGGCCAGGCTGCAGTTGGGATGTGTTCTGTAAAAAAACAAAATCATCATCATCATCATCATCATCACCACCACCACGACCACCACCATCATCATCTGTAGGGCAGCGGGCTGAGAAAGGTATCCTGATTCCCAGTCGAGATAAGTCAAAGCCCTGGGAACCTTAAGGGATGGTAGGAGCTTCCTAATCTTCCAGGAGATCAGGCCCCTCTCAGGTAGCCATTTCCCTCCACAGCCTCCTGTAGAGAGGTTTGAGAAGGATCACGTAGGGCATTGCCCCAAGCCCCACCTCCACAGGTGAGGAAGTGACCACTGGTCACATATGCTCAAGACCGATCAGTCACATGTAGAAGCAGGACCACGCCTCCAAATATGTAGATGAGGTCTTCCCAAGCTCTCAGGTCAAACCAATAGGAAGTACCTGCAGTCAGACCCTGACCCATCCCCAAACTGTATATAAGGATCCTATCCAGAAGGAGTTCAGGTGTGCAGGAATTACTCCGTCATCTGAGAGTTTCTATCATAAGCGCTGTAACACCGCCCTTGGGGAAGAGATCTGCTCCTTTGAAATGACCACCAGAAGCTCCCCTGTACCCCTTGCTGGCCAGTCAGTCTCCTGCTGACTCAACCTGGAGCAGCCAAAGGGACAGCAGGGAATGGGGGGTTGGGGGAGGCAGAGCAGCACCAGCAGCAGAGACAGAGGAAGCAGTTTCACCCTTCCTGCTCAAGTTATCTCTCCTTCCCCTGAACCCTCGCACCTAGCCAAACCAGAGACCTCTGCGGAAAGCCTCCAGTACGAAGGCCAACAGTAATCAGAAGAAAGCCAAGGTTTTGTTGGCATGGTATATCAGTTTATTATATTCTTATTTTAACAAAGTAGCAATTGTATATGTGATAGAAATAATTTCAGAATAACTGAAATGGATAATATATGTGCATAGTTGTTTCTAAGAAATGGAGGTTAAGAGGGGAAGAAGGAGTAAAAATCCGTATCATGTAGAGTATGAAATTACTAAAAACTTTTCAAAATATAGTAAGTATAATAAAATGAGTAAGCAATCATAAGTACTATAACTGTGGTGTCAGAACTAGTAGAAAAATTACGCTTGAAAGTAAGAGACAAATGGCTTGAAAATTGGTACAAAATTAATTTGAAAAATGTATTATGAGAGAACAGACATATAGGCCAAAGGGGACTGACATCAATAGGGAGAGAATAATACAGATGCAATGGTACTGGTGCTTGTTTTGTGACTTTTCCTAAGGTCTTGCAAGCAAGTATGTATTCCCCCAGAAGCAAAGCAGAAGGAGACCAATTAATCTGCAAGATGCAAGTGTATTTTGAAAGCGGTGGCTTGACTGTGGTCATTTTACAGACGCATGGAGACGTCTTGATGATAACTCACAAAAGCAGCACCTGTGAAATTTTCCTGAACAATTTGAAGTCTATGCACTCCCAATAATTGTTCTCTCTGCTTATAACCTCAGGAAGTGGTTTGTGGATCACACAAATTTCTCATGATTTTATGAGCCTTGTAGGGTTTCCTCTTTGTTGTTGTTTTTGTTTTTGTTTTTTTGAGATTGTAGTTGTGTCATTTCTCCCTTGCCTTTCATCATTACAACTCTCTCATACATGCCTACTTCCTCATTTGAAAAATCATGATCTATTTATTCATTTGATGTTACATGCATACAAACACACACACACATACACACATGTATATGTTTGTATGTATGTATGTATGTATGTATGTATGTATATATGTATGTATCATTACTAGAAGCAGCTTAATCTGTGTATGTTACCCCTATGTATGTTTTCTGGGCTGACCATTTGATATCGCATAACCAACCAATTGTTGTGCTCTTCCACTTAGGATATTATTTCTCCTGATAAGCTTTCCGTGGTGGCCTCTAGATTTCTGGGTAGGAGTCATGCAGGTGGGCTACTCCTTATCTACTTTAAAATGTCTATTGGTGTCATTCTTGTTCAGCCCTTGTCTAGGTAGCCATGTTTGTAAGATGTTATGGCCACAGCATCTGACATTACTAAGAGACGCACCCCAAACTCCCTCATCCCATTGCCTCTTTCTTAGAGGGGAGGACATTTTAATCCTTGAGGAGAAGATCCACGACATAAGTCATGGCCAGTCTTGATGCAAGAGATTAAACGAGACAACTTAGGTGCACAGTACTTAGCACTTTCGACAAATAAATCTTATTTATTCTCTCCTGGTAGTAATTCTTCTGCTAAGCCATTTGATGTGTGCCAAGTTAAGCCTTCAAAAAGAAAACAGTTTACAATACTCTATTTGAATCATGAATCAGAAGAATTGCACACAGATAACACCCAGTAGGAGGATATATTACGTGGCAAAGAGTGGTTAAAGATTATCTCTTACTGCATTGAATGAGCAGGGGATCTCATGGTTAAGTTGAATTAAAAGAGCTCAGATTTAAAAGGAAAAAAAATCAGCTAGAAGTAAGTTGCTTCTATAGACGTATCTTAGTGTGACTTTCATCTTTATTCTGAACAATTTTAATGTAAGCAGTAATTATTATAAAACAGCATGGTGTTCCATATATTTCTCAAAACTATCCTAATTATAGTTTGGAAATGGAACAATATTCAGTATCTACCATCACGATGATTTTTTTTGACAGCCAAGAGGCTATTCAAAGGCAGATAGATAACGTTTACTCCTGTTATTAGCTACACTTTAGTTTTATTGCAAACCAAGTAAGTTGTATCACGTCTGATTTCAAAAAAAGGAAATATTTCTTCCCTCCTAACTTGACAACCATTAATGAAGTTTGTTGTGACAAAACATGTTTTATTTAGCTTACATTGTCACTATTTTTCGTAGAAATGCCAAAGTTTAGAGACACTGTATTCATTCCTCCTATACCAACTAGACAAGGATATAAAGTACCACAAATTCTCATGTTTTATTCCATATCTTGTTTTTTTTTCCTACACATTTTTCATTTCACAAAGGAAATTACTCCCCTACATTTTAAAATCTCCGAATATTTTCAAATTTCCAGTGCGGAAGTACTTGTAGACATTTTGTACCGTTTGCTTTGAAGTTAAAACTCAAAATAAACAGCCGCATGCAGGCTGTGCTTCCAGAGCAACTCTGACACTTTTGACTGCATCCAGAATGTAAGGTATAATCATCATTAGTTACTGATACTCCATTATAATAATGTACCCTGGCATCAGCAACTCCTCCAGCAAGGAATATTTTGGTTTCTGCCATGTTTTATCAATTTCTAAACAAGGTAGCTGTAATACTGCTCTACATGTCTCCTTGCATACAAATGTACAGATTTCTGTTTGACCTCAGGTAAGCAAGTAATATTTATCTTTTTAAAAAATTTACATTCACCGTCGCTAAATAAATTAACTTGTATATTGCCTCAGGATTGGGGATTAATAAACATTTTTATTTTTCGCTTTTATGTATTTGCAGCAAGTAGATTTAACACTTTAAACACCAAGACGTTCTTGTGCCTAGGAAATACATCTTCTTGGTTGTTTTCTTATTCTTCTCTTTTATTTATTTGCAGTGTAGAGATTTAACACTTAGGGATGCCATCGCTATATTTTTCTTTGGAACATTGTCTAAAATGATATCTAAATCAATACTCAAAATATTACACAGAAACTTTAATTTTTGGTTGATAATTTTAAACTCTGAGTTTACTCCTAATTATTTTTTTTTTCCTTAAAGGAGCTAAGTAAAAGGTATCAGATCATTCCATCCTCATTTCCACGCTGGTTTAAAAAAATCACATATATAACTTATTTCAAACAAATTATAGATTGAGTCACCATTCAGCACTTTGCTTACTTAAAATTAATACAGATACTCTAATAAGTTGAATTTATAATGTCTTGACAATGAGCTAAAAGCTATGAGAAGGTTATGCAGTGATATTGTCCAGTTTCCTATCTATTCCCTACTTATCTGTTTCTACTGTTATCTGAAACCCATAGTCTCTATTAGTTTATACCGTGAAATCATAGTATGTATTTGTGTGCTGTGGAGAAATAGTGTTGGCAGAGAACAGGTCCCACCTCTGTGTAAACATCACGGATGCCCTTGTTCCAGTAGATTTTAACATCTATTATCTCAACATAATTTTTTGGAGAATTTTCCAGTCCTATTAGCATGTGACGCTTAAAACTACATGAGGGCAAGTGTGTGGTATTATAAATGGAATTCCATTGATTTTATAAATAATCTGAAAGAAGTGAAGTAAATTGCTTTCAGTAGTCTCACCTGCTTATGGAATACCTTCACTCTTTTCCTTTTTATCCCACTCAGAGGAGTAATTTGCATTCTTTATTGTTTTTATAAAATTTTATGTTCTCCCAAAGTAGCTTACATGACTTAAAACTATACTCATAAAACAGCACTTTGTTATTTTTGATGTTTAGTAAGAGTGGTTTAGTGTAGGAAAAGGTTAAATGCTGAACCTGTTGAGAATCATTGCCTCATATAAAGAATATGGCAAACAAAATTCAGTATTTACACACACCCACATATGCATAAGTGCACACACAAAACATACAACACACACAACACATACACAACATGGGGTGGGGGGAGGTGATGATTTCTTTTGAAAGCAGAGAAGGAAAGGGGTCATTGCACAGTACTTTCCCGAGGATGTTTTCTTTCTGAAGAATCAAGTATCATACGTTCTTTATTCATGAGTAACATAATTTATTTTCTCTTAATAATGATAGTCAAACTTAATACCTCTGGAGATTTCTCCCTCTGCCTTTTTACTATATTTTGAATGATAATCTTAATTTAGTCATATGTGTCTGCTGGAGTCATCTTCCCATTGGGTTTCCACTTTATACATGTAGATAGTCTTGGATGAGTAAAGTGTTGTTTAATATTGTCATTATTCTGTACCTCACCAGTCATGGGATTTTTTCAGCACCTTCCTTTGAATCTCTTTTTGTCTAATTACCACATTGTTACATTTCTCCTTCCCCATGGAGACACATTCATAGCTTCATTCATTTGTCCAAGTTCCTTTTTTATAATCTTTATGTTTTTAGATCAGTATTTATCTGTGTTATTTATTGTGACTGGTTGTTGAGTTTACTAAGGTCTCTTTTATGTCTCTCTTCTTGTATTTAACAACTGATTATATAACTAAAAAAAATCTCATTTGTAATTTTAAGATATTGTACTGAAGACAAAAATATATCTAAAGAACAAGTGTGCAGATCTGATCACCTCAGGTTGGACATGTTAGCATGCATTGATTGTGAATACTTACTGGGGGCACCAATGGACCTCAGGAGAAACAGAATTTGTTCTCCAACTCATGCTTTTGAAAGATCTTAATATAGCCTCTTCCTTTGTAAATGGACATGCAATAAAAAATTTACAATTCTCTGTGATTTAAGTAGATTAAAGAGTCTCCCAATCGTGAATGGCTCTCCGAATTTCACTTTAAATTCCTTTCTATAGTAATGTTGTCATCATTTAGGATTGGAACTCCTGATGGATTCTGAAGAAAGCTTTAGTTTGTGACTTGGGCACTGATTATGCATGGCACGATGCTGATAAAAGATGATACAAGCAGATTACCTGTAATTTCAGGTCTAGGAACAATAACAATTTTTAAAGCCTCTTATGCAGAACACAAAATGAACATTTGAACAGTTTTTTAATGTCTAAATTTATCCTAAAAATGAGAAACATTCCTAAGTGAGAGAAAAAAAGGCAGTACCAGGTATTACCCTTTTACGGCATCAACACAGAATTTCCCCTAGTGTTTCTTAAATTGTTTTCCATTTTCTTTTATTTTAACCATTTTCTGTTAAATCACTAATCACCTAATTTCCAAAAGCCACAGTCAATACTAAAGCCATTTACTAGTCTGATAGTCTGGGCATCATATGCCACATTGCATAAGTATATACGCCAATATTATCAAAATCTTAATGAAACTCAATTAATTTGTCTGTGCCGTGGCTCTTCAGGTATCTCTTGTCTCTTCTAGAAGTCAAGCTCATTTGTTAAGCCTTTTATAAGTTTGAACTAAGGCAATGGAGATTTACCTAATAGATCTTTTTACTGGGGCCTTGGGAAAATGAATTCTTTTCTCTACCTTGATAATTTCCTCCTTTTCTTCATATAAATTCCTGTTTATTTTGTGTGGGGCAAAATGAGAGATAAACTGCAATTTTATAATTTTGAAATTTTGTAATTTTATAATTTATAATTTTGAAAACTATTGTATTTACACAAAACTATTCAAAACAAATACTATTGATGAAGCATAAGTTAGATTAATAAAATTTATTACATGCCGCTCTTTCTCATTTCTACAAAATGTTTAAATTGTGGCAATGACAAACATCAACAGTAAGAAAAGTAATCTTCAAACACGAGGAAGGACAATGGAATCACATAAGGCCCTGTGTATCTGTCAAAATTAAATAAGAGAGGACAGGCCATCAGAAAGCCACGAAATGATATTTCAACATCTCTAGAATTGAATGTAAAGGAAACTCAACATGGAATTAGAGATAAATAACAGGAGAGGTTATGACTCAGCATTTTTCCTATTGTGAATGTGGATTTGAGAAGAATAGACTACAATATTAAGTTGCTCACATTTTGAAGAAGAAAAAGATTCTGCAATGGCTTCCAAAAATAGTCAAAAACAGAATACTATAGACGCAGAGCTTGCAAACAGAATTTCCTTAAACACTCAGAGAATTAGACACATGCATCAGATTAGGAGCCATTTACAAACATTAACTATGTGGAGTTTACAAGTACTTCTTACTGGCCTATATATGAATAACAATATGATTCGTATTTCATCCTTAGTATTATATACATTCCAGAGTAATCTTGATATAACACTTCTATCTCATAGCACATCTATGAGTTCTGAATAGACTGTTAAGGTGTTTCGCAGCATAAATTACAAATAGAAGTCTTACTTATACTCAATTGTTAATTTCTAAGTCATCCTTTTTGCCTGTATTCATCAGAACATCATGGTACAATGTTCCAATATTGAGAAATTATGAAGAGTATTTTAGAAAAGCTCTAGATCTCTAAAACTGAATGTAAGTGAAAACTCATCATACCCAAAGCTTTAGAATATAAAGAAAGTGGTTCAAGTGGTGAGGCTAAGGCTATAAAAACCTACACTGAACGTCAGAGATGTGCCACATACATGATTTAATGTTGCCCACAAGGTACCATGCAGTCAGACCACACACAACTAGGTGGAAAAAACAATAAATACGAGGACATAAATTAGCAACATAGGAGCAAAAAGAATAAAAAGTCAATAGCAGCTGGGGAAAGGCGAGTCAGTTTTCCTTGAGGGTGAGACTGTGGGTTTGTCACTGTGTAGTGAAGACCACATTTCAGAAAGGGAATGATCAGCATAACATGGAATTCATGGATATTTAAAGGGAGAGGTCAGATTTGGGATGGTTGGAAATACAGTTATATGGAGTGAGGCCATAAGATGAACAAGATAAAAATATGTTGTACAAAAACATAAAGAAGGAATAAATTGAGAAAATAATAAAAATCAATGAAACAGTGGTTCTTTGAAATGGTAAATAAACGTTAAATCATTAATAATTAACGATGAGAAAGGAGCCATCAGAGGAGAATTTGATGATATTCAGATGATGATCGAGACATACCTCCAGGATGGCTAATCTTGATTGCCAATTTGATTACATCTCTTTTTTCTTTCGTTTTTATTTTTCAAATTTTGAAATTAAAATTGTGTTTCTCAGTTGTGGTAACTCCCTCCAAACCCTATCCTAAGCCCATCTCCTCTCTTCCTCAAATCCATGGCCTTTTCTCTTATTAACCTATTGATTGCAATTCCTGCTCCAATGTCTTCTTCTCCCAAGCAGGAATTTCTAGCATCATGGAGAAGTCCCTATGATAAGTTGATTGAGGAAGAGAAAACTAGGGCTTGACCTACTGATGGTTCTGCACACTATGAAAATAACCAAAAATGTAGAACTATACTACTTTCCGGTGCAGTGCTGAAAGACATTAACGAAAGGAAATCCTCAGAGTGGGCAGACTTCACAGAGGGCACATGCTCACACATTCTGTGTGGAAGAATAAATAGACAGAAGTACACTCATTCACTGACTCATGGGATCTAGCTAGTTGTTTGGATTAATGTAAGGGATGTAGAAAAAGCATGATTTGAAAATTCAGGGTAAAGGATGTAAAGACACTTGTATTCCACACTAATACTCATCAAAAAGCGTCCTCAATAGAGGAGTAGTTTAGTAATCACAGAGATGATATTACCTCTTCTGTAGACAGTCACTTTCCTCAGTCTTCCCTGTCATTGCTCAGAGAGACTATGAAAGCACCAGAAATAGCCATCATAGCAGAGGCACATGTTACACCTGGGCTTCTACTCTTCAAGGCTCATCTGGCTACAACCTCTGCTCAGTGCCAAATCTGCCAGGAGCAAAAGCTAGCTATCATTTAACCTTCAATCCAACAAAGTGCCATTTCCTGGGTTTTACAGATCGTGATTTGGTGGCAGATTGACATTGAATTGCTTTCTTCTGTGGAAAAGGCAACTCTTTGCCTTTACTGGAATAAATATTTAATTATTCTAGTTATGGATTTACCTTTTCTTAAAGCAATATGTCTGCCAAAATTATTATCTATGGACTGGCAGAAGGTTCTATAACTTTATAATTTGTACACAGCATTGCTTCTGAGCAACAAAGTTACTTCTCAGCTAGAGGAGTGGAACAATAGAGCCACAATTATGAAATTTACTTGTCTTACCACAGTCCCACAATCGAGGAACATCTGGTCTAATAGAAGAATGGAACAGACATTTGAAGAGAGTTAAAGCTCCAAATAGATAACAGTAGCCTTCTCTGAGGTCACTTTTGCCAATAATAAATACAAAACACAATCACTCTTCCAGTCTCTGTCTGTGCCTAGAGCTAAGGCTGTTCCACAGCCCTCAGTATAAAGATCCTGCCCAGATAGAGCTTGTCTCCCAGGAGTGCTCTCACTTGTAAACCCATAGGTGAGACCCCACTTTCGCCCCAAAAACTGTCCAAAGAAAGATATACCAGGACACAGGAACCACAGAGCAGACTGTGACAGAATCCCTCCAATCTCCATCCGTTCCCAGAGCTAAGGCTGCCCTACAACCCTTCACATCCAAATCCTGCCTGGAGACAGCTGGTCTCCCAGGAGTGCTCACAAGCTCACAGGCCCACAGGAGGGTCAAGCTCCAGTCAGAGAAAGACCAACTTACACCAAAAATAGCCAGATAGCAAGAGGCAACTGCCAGAACCTAAGCAACAGAAACCAAGGTTACTTGTCATCATTAGAACTCAGCTCTCCCACCACAGCAAGAACTGGATATCCCAAAATATAGGAAAAACAAAATCTGGATTTAAAATCACATCTTATGATGATGATAGAGGACTTTAAGAAGGACTTAAGTAACTCCCTTAAAGAAATACATGAGAACACAAGTAAACAAGTAGAAGCCCTTAAAGAGGAAACACAAAAATCCCTTAGAGAATTACATGAAAACACAACCAAATAGGTGAAGGCATTTTACTATCCAGGAATTAAAAGTGGAAATAGAAACAGTAAAGAAATCACAAAGAGAGATAACCCTGGAGATAGAAAACCTAGGAAAGAGATCAAGAGTCATAGATGCAAGCATCACCAACAGAATATAAGACATAGAAGAGAATCTCAGGGGCAGAAGATACCATAGAAAACATTGACACAATAGTCAAAGAAAATGTAAAATGCAAAAAGCTCATAACCCAGAGTATCCAGGATATCCAAGACACAATGGTAAGACGAAACTAGAAGATAATAGGTATAGAAGAGAGCAAAGATTCCCACATTAAAGTGCCAGTAAATATCTCCAACAAAATTATAGAAGAAAACTTCCCTAACCTAAAGAAAAAGATACTGAAAATACAAGAAGCCTACAGAACTTTAAATAGATTGGACCAGAAGAGAAATTCCTCCTATCACATAATAGTCAAAACAACAAATGCACAAAACAAAGATAGAATATTAAAAGCAGTAAGGGTAGCAGGTGAAGTAACATATAAATGCAGATCTATTAGAATTACACCAGAGAAAGCTAGAAGATCATGGATAGATGTCATTGCAGACCCTAAGACAACATAAATGCCAACCCAGGCTACTATATCCAGCAAAACTCTCAATTATCATAGATGGAAAAACTACCAAGATATTCCATGACCAAACCAAATTTACACAATATCTTTCTACAAATCCAGCCCTACAATGGATGGAAAACTCAAACACAAAGAGGGAAATTACACTATAGAGAAAGCAAGACATTTATCTTTCAACAAACCCCAAAGATTTTAGTCGCACAAACATAATTTCACCTATAACAACAAAAATAAGAGGAAACAACAATTACTATTCCTTAATATCTCTTAACATCAATTGACTCAATTCCCTAATAAAAAGACACAGACTAACTGACTGGATACATAAACAGGGCACAGCATTTTGCTGCATACAGGAAATGAACCTCATCGACCAAGACATATACTACCTCAAAGTAAAAGGCTGGAAAAAAATTTTCCAAGCAAATGGTCCCAAGAGCAATCTGGAGTAGACATTCTAATATTGAATGAAATTGACTTCAACTAAAAGTTATCAAAAAAGATAAGGAAAGGCACTTCATACACATGAAAGTAAAAATCTATCAAGATGAACTCTGCACATCTACATTTCAAATGCAAGGTCACCTGCATTCATTAGAAAACAAAACAAACAAACAAAAAAACTTTGCTAAAGTTCAACACACACATTGTTCCTCACATAATAATAGTGCGAGACTTTAACAACCCACTGTCATCAATGGAGAGATCATGGAAACAGAAATAAAACAGAGATACAGTGAAACAACTAACAGAAGTTATGAAACAAATGGATTTAACAGATATCTATAGAACATTTCATCCTAAAACAAAAGAATATACCTTCTTCCCAGCACCTCATGGTAATTTCTCAAAAATTGATCATATAATTGGTCACAGGACAGGCCTAACATATACAAGAAGATGGAAATAATCTCATGCCTCCTATCAGATCACAACGAACTAAGGCTGGACTTCAATAACAAACAAACAAAAAACCAAAGGAAAACAAACCAAAAAAACAACAGAAACTCCACATAAACATGGAAACTGAACATTGCTCTATTCAATGATAATTTGGTCAAGAAAGAAATTAAAGACTTTAGAATTCAATGAAAATGAAGGCACTACATACCAAAACTTATGGGACACGATGAAAGCACACATAAGAGGAAAAGTCAAAGCTCTGAGTGCCTCTAAAAACAAACTGGAGAGAGCAAACATTAACAACTTGACAGCACACCTGAAAGCTCTAGAACAAAAGGAAGCAAATACAGCCAAGAGGAGAAGACAGCAGGAAATACTCAAACTCATTACTAAAATCAACCAAATAGAAACAAAAAGAACAATATAAAGAATCAAAGAATCAAAATAGGGCTGGTTCTTTGAGAAAGTCAACAAAATAGATAAATCCTTAGTCAGAATAACCAGAGGGCACAGAAAGAGACTATTCAAATGAACAAAATCAGAAATGAGAAGAGAGACAGAACAACAGAAACCAAGGAAATTCGAAAAATTATCATATCCTACTGCATAAGTCTATACTCAAAAAAACTGGAAAATCTAGATGAAATGGCCAATTTTCTATGCATATACCAGGTACCAAAGTTAAATCAGGATCAGAAAAATCATCTTATCAGTCCCATAACCCCTAAGGAAATAGAAGTTGTCATTAAAAGTCTCCCAACCAAAAAAAGTCCAGGACCAGATGGGTTTAGTACAGAATTCTATCAGACCTTCATAGAAGACCTCATACCCATACCGTCCAAACTATTCCACAAAATAGAAACAGAAGGAACACTACCCAATTTATTCTCTGAAGCCACAATTATGCTTTTACCTAATCCACACAAAGACCAAAGAAAGAGAACTGCAGATCATTTTCACTTATAAATATCGAGGCAAAAAAACCAAAAAACCAAATAAAACAAAAACAAAACTCAATAACATTCTCACAAACCAAATCCAAGAACATCATTAAAAAGATCATCCACCATGATCAAATAGGCTTCATTCCAGGGATGAAGGGATGGTTCAATATATGGAAATCCATCAATGTAATCCATTATACAAACAAACTCAAGGGAAAAAAACACATAATCATCTCATTAGATGCTAAGAAAGAAAGCATTTGACAAAATTCAGTAGACTTTCATGTTTAAAGTCTTGGGAGGATTAGGAATTCAAAGCCTATACCTAAACCTAGCAAAGCAATATACAGCAAACCAGTAGCCAATATCAAACTAAATTGAGAGAAAATTGGAAATTCCACTGAAATCAAGAACTAGACAAGGCTGCCCATTGTTGCCCTACCTATTCAATATAGTACTCAAATTCCTAGCCAGAGCAATTAGACAACAGAAAAAGGTCAAAGGGATACAAATTGGAAAGGAAGAAATCAAAATATCACTATTTTCAGATGATATGATAGTATACTTAAGTGACCGGAAAAGTTCCACCAGATATCTACTAAGCCTGATAAACAACTTCAGCCAAGTGGCTTGATATAAAATTAACTCAAATAAATCACTGGTCTTGGCCTTCCTCTACTCAAAGGATAAACAGGCTGAGAAAGAAATTAGGGAAAATGACACCCTTCACAACAGTCACAAATAACATAAAATATCTCAGTATGACTCTAACCAAGGAAGTGAAAGATCTGTATGACAAGAAGTTCAAGTCTCTGAAGAAAGAAATTGAAGACCTCAGAAGATGGAAAGATTTCCCATGTGCATGGATTGGCAGGATTTATATTGTAAACTTGGCCATCTTGCTGAGAACAATCTGCAGATTCAATGCAATCCCCATCAAAATTCCAACTCAATTCTTCATAGAATTATAAAGAGCAATTTCCATATTCATTTGGGATAACAAAAAAACCCAGGATAGTGAAAACTATTCTTAACAGTAAAAGAACTTTTGGGGGAATCATCATTCCCTGACCTGAAGCTGTATTACAGAGCATTTGTGATAAATAGACCATGTTATTGGTACAAAGAGAGGAAGGTAGATAAATGAAATAGAATTGAAGATCCAGAAATGAACCCAGAAATCTATGGTCACTTTTTATCTTTGACAAAGTAACTAAAACTATCCAGTGGGAAAAAAGACAGCATTTTCAGCAAATGGTGCTAGTTTAACTGGAGGTCAGCACATAGTAGAATGCAAATTGATCCATCCTTATTGTCTTGTACAAAGCTCAAATCCAAGTCAATCAAGCACCTCCACATAAAATGAGATACACTGAAACTAGTAGAAGAGAAAGTGGGGAAGACCCTTGAACACATAGGCACAGGGGAAAATTTCCTTAATAGAACACCAATGACTTATGCTCTAAGATCAAGAATCAACAAATGGGACCTCATAAAAATGCAAAGCCTCTGTAAGGCGCAGGACACTGTCATTAGGACAAAACAGCAACCGGCAGACTGGAAAAAGATCTTTACCAATCCTACATCCAATAGAGGGCTAATATCTAATATATCAGAGTACTCAAGGAGTTAGAATCCAGAGAATCAAATAACACTATTAAAAATGGGGTACAGAGCTAAACAAAGAATTTCCAGTTGAGAAGCACCTAAAGAAATGTTCAACATCCTTAGTCATCAGGGAGATGCAAATCAGAACAACACCAGTCAGAATTGCTCAGATCAAAACCTCAGGTGACAGCAGATGCTGGTGAGGATGTGGAGAAAGAGGAACACTCCTCCTTTGTTGGTAGGATTGCAAGCTGGTAAAACCACTGTTGTAATCAATCTGGAGGTTCCTCACAAAATTGGACATAGTACTACCTGATGACCCAGCTATACCACTCCTGGGCATATAACCAAAAGATGCTCCAACATATAACAAAGACATCTGCTCCATTATGTTCATAGCAGCCTTATTTATAATAGCCAGAAGCTGGAAAGAACCCATAAGTCTTTCAACAGAGGAATGGATACAGAAAATGAGGTGCATTTACACAATAGAATACTATTCAGCTATTAAAAACAATGACTACCTGAAATTCTTAGGCAAATAGATGGAACTAGAAAATATTATCCTGAGTTTGGTAACCCAGTCACAAAAGAACACACATGGTATGCACTCGCTCACTGATCAGTAGATTTTAGCTCAAAATCTCAGAATCCCAAGATACAATTCACAGACCATTGATCACAAGAAAAGGGGAATCCCAAATGTGGATATTTAAGCCTTTCATAGAATGGAGAATAAACTTCTCACAGTAGGAATATAGGGACAAAAGTGAGCAAAGACTGAGGGAAAGGCCATCAAGAGACTTCCCCACTTGGGGATCCATCCCACATGCAGCCACCATACCCAGTCACTATTGCCTATGACAAGAAGTGCTTGCTGACAGGAACCTGTTTTGGATGTCTCCAGAAAGGCTCTGCCAGAGCCTTACTGATACAGATGAAAATGCTTGTAGTTAACCATCAGACTGAACATGGGCACCCCAGTGGAAGAGTTATAGAAAGGACTGAAGGAGCTGATGGGTTTTTCCACCCCATAGGAAGAAAACAATATCAACCAACCAGACCCCACAGAGCTCCCGTGGACTAAATCACCAAGAGTACACATGGAGGGACCAATGGCTCCAGTTGCAGATGTGGCAGAGGATGTCATAGTTTGGCATCAATAGGAGGTGAATCCCTTGGTTTGATGATGGCCTGTTTTCTCAGTGCAGGGGAATGCCAAGGTGTTTTATTGGGAATGGGTCTTTGGGAGGGGGAGCATCTTCTTATTATCAGTGGGAGGAGGAATGGGAGAGGGGGAACTGGGAGAGGGGAAAACATTTAATATGTAAATACATAAATATCTAATAAAAAGAAACAAAAAAAATAGAATCAGTTCTATAAGACCTCTAATTTGAACTCACATAAATGTTTTCAAACCATTTTTTTTACATATAAAAGCAAGGAGTACCATGCAACTTATTTCATGAAGTCAATAGTGTCCTGATACTAAAAATGGATATGGAGAAAAATATAGAGTTCTACCGATTATACTACTGCTAATGCAGTAGTTGATAACAAAATACTTGCAAATAATTAATTTACATATCAAAAACACTGACAATGGCCATGTCACATCATTACATAATTGCAATGTTTAATATATGCATATTAATAAACATAATGCACCATGTTTAGAAACTGAAAATGTAAATAACATGATTATTTCATCAGATTCAGTAAATATTTTTGACACAATCTAAAGTGATAAAAACTAAACTGTAGATTCTATGAATAGAAGGAACATATTTCAACATCATAAAAATTATATATAGCAGACCTAGAGACAACATTCTTCTAAATGAAGTAAAACAAACAGAATTTCTAATAAAATTGGGAACAAGTAAAGGGCTTCCAATTACCCAACTTTTGTGTAATAAAGTATTTAAATTGTAAGTGAGAAAAGACAGGCAACAGAAAGTAACAGAAGAAATACAAACAGGAAAGAAAAATTCTAATTATTACTCTTTGCAAATGACCTGAACACATTCTACATATCCTAATGTCTTCTGTAAAAAAATTCTAAATTTCATGACCATCTTCAGCAAATATGATACATGATCAAAAGGAAATATTTGTGGCTTTTCTATACACCACAAACAAGAATATTAAGACAAAAAGAGCCCTTCTGGTTTCTGGCTGTGCTCAGAGCTGACCAGGTTCCAAAGCTCTCTGTACCCACATATCATGGGACAGAGAGCTGTCTCTCATAAGTGCCGTCAATGCCGAGATTCAGGGGAGACCACTACTTCTGCTCACATTCCTGGCCCAGGAGGAACCCTCCTAGAGCCCTTTGGACACAGGAACCTAGGAGCAGTCAAGAACAGGATCCTTCTAGTCACTGTCTGTGCCCAGGGCTGAAAGCCAGTCTCTAGGAGCACTAAAACACCTGAGAGCAGATATAAAGCTGAGGGACCTGCCTAGAGCCATAGGAACACTGGAACCTAGCAGCAGTGGCTGACCTGGTCCCACAGCTCTCTGTATCCAGAACCTGCTGGGAGAAAGAAAGTCTCCAGGAGTGCTGACACACAGGTTTACAGGAAGGTCAAGCCACTGTCAGAGACAGCAAGACTAGCTAATGCCAGAGACAAACAGACGGAGAAAGGCAAGCACGGGCATCTGAGCAACATAAACCAAGACTATTTGGCATCATCAGAGCCCAGTTCTCCCTCCAAAGCAAAAAACTGGATATTGCAACACACCAGAAAAGCTAGATTTGGATTTAAAATCACATCTCATGATGATGATAGAGGACTTAAGAAGGACATAAATAACCCCCTTAAAGAAATATAGGACAACACATGTATACAAGTAGAAGCCTTAAAGAGGAAACACAAAAATCACTGAAAGAATTACAGGAAAACACAACCAAACAGGTGATGGAATTGAACAGAACCATCCAGGATCTAAAAATGGAAATAGAAACAACAAAGAAATCACAAAGGTAGACAACCCTGGACATAGAAAACCGTAATAAAGAGATCAGGAGTCATAAACACAAGCATCACCAACAGAATACAAAAGATAGAAGAGAATCTCAGAGACAGAAGATACCATAGAAAACATTGACACAACTGTCACAGAAAATGTAAAATACAAAAAGCTTCTCACCCAAAACATCCAGGAAATCCAGGACACAATGAGAAGATTAAACCTAGGGAAAATAGGTATAGAGGCGATTCCCAAATTAAAAGGTCAGTAAATATCTTCTAGAAAATTATAGAAGAAACCTTCCCTAACCTACAGAAGGATATGCCCATAAACATACCAGGAACCTATAGAATTCCAAATAGATTGGATCAGAAAACAAATTCATCCCATCACATAATAGTCAAAACTCCTAATGCACAGAACAAAGAAAGAATATTAAAAGTAGTAAGGGAAAAAGGTCAAGAAACATATAAAGGCAGACCTATCAAAATTACATTAGACTTCTAGCTCGAGGTTATGAAAGCCAGAAGATTCTGGGCAGATGTCATAGAGGCCTCAAGAAAACACAAATGTCAACCAAGGCTACTATATCCAGCAAAACTCTCAATTAACATAAATGAAGAAACCAAGATATTCCACCACAAACCAAATTTACACAATATTTTCATAAGTCCAGCCCTATAAGGGATAATGGATAGAAAACTCCAACACAAGGCAGGAAACTACACCCCCGAAAAAGCAAGAACGTAATTTTCTTGCAATAAATCCAAAAGAAGAGAGCCACACAAACATAATTCCACCTCTAACAACAAAAATAACAGGAAACAACAACCACTATTCATTAATATCCCTTAACATCAATGGACTCAATTACTCAATACAAAGACATAGACTATCAGACTGGATACATAAAGAGGACCCAGCATTTTGCTGTATACAGGAAACATACCTCATTGACAAAGCCAGACATTATCTCAGAATAAAAGGCTAGAAAACAATATTCAAAGCAAATGGTCCCAAGAAACATGCTGGAGTAGCCATTCTAATACTGAATGAAATCGACTTTCAACTAAAAATTATCAAAAAAGATAGGAAGGACTCTTCATATTCATCAAAGGAAAAATATACCAAGATGAACTCTCAATCCTGAATACCTATGCTCCAAATGAAAGAGCACTTACATTCATAAAAGAAAATTTACTAAAGCTCAAAGCACACACTGCACCTAACATAATAATACTGGGAGACTGCAACAGCCCAGTCTCAGCAATGGACAGATCATGGAATCAGAAACTAAGTAGAGACGTAGGAAAACTAGCAGAAGGTATGATGCAAATAGATTTAACAGATATCTATAAAACATTTCTTGGAAAACAAAAGAATATATCTTCTTCTCAGCACCTCATGTTATCTTCTAACATATAATCAGTTGCAAAACAGGCTTCAACAGATACAAGAAGTTTGAAATAATCCCATGCACCCTATCCCACCACCACAGACTAACGCTGGTGTTCAATAACAAAAACGACAGAAAAACCCACATACACATATGTACATATGTAAAATGCTCAACTAAATGATAATTTGGTCAAGGAAGAAATAAAGAAAGGCCTTTTAGATTTTTAGAATTTACTGAAAATGAAGGCACAACATACCCAAACTTATGGGACATAATGAAAGCAGTGCTAAGAGAAAAAATCATAGCTCTGAGAGCCTCCAAAAAGAAACTGGAGCGAGCATACATTAGCAACATGACAACATGTCTAAAAGTTCTAGAAAAAAATGAAGCTAATATACCCAAGAGGAGTACACAGCAGGAAATAATCAAACTCAGGGTTGAAATCAACAAAGTAGAAACAAAAAGAATCATACAAAGAATCATCAAAAGCAATTGCTGGTTCTTTAAGAAAATCAACAAGATAGATAAACCCTTGGCCAGACTAACGAGAGGACACAGAGAGTGTGTCCAAATTAACAAAATCAGAAATGAAAAGGGAGACATAACTACAGATTCAGAGGAAATTCAAAAAATCATCAGATCTTACTATAAAAGTCTATATTCAACAAAACTGGAAAATCTGGATGAAATGGACAATTTTCTAGGCAGATACCAGGTACCAAAGTTAAATTAGGATCAGATAAACCATCTAAACAGGCCCATAACTCCTAAAGAAATATAAGCAGTTATTAAAAGTCTCCCAACCAAAAAATATAAAGAAAGAAAGAGAGAGCAAGAGAGAGAAGAGAGAGAGAGAGAGAGAGAGAGAGGATGAAAGGAAGGAGGGAGAGAGGGAAAGAAGGAAGAAAGGAAGACCAGGACCAGATGGGTTTAGTGGAGAATTCTATAAGAACTTCATAGAAGACTTAATACCAATCTGTTCATGCAGTTCTACAAAATAGAAGCAGAAGGGACACTACCCAATTCATTCTATGAAGCCACAATTACTCTTATATCTAAAGCACACAAAGATCCAAGAAAGAAAGAGAACTTCAGATCAATTTACCTTATGAATATTGACACAAAAATCCCCATTAATTTGGCAAATTGAATTCAAGAACACATGATGAAAATGATCATCCGTCATGATCAAGTAGGCTTCATTCCAGGGATGCAGGAATGGTTCACATATAGAAATCCATCAATGTAATTCACTATATAAATAACTCAAAGAAAAAAATCACACAATCACCTCATTAGAGCCTGAGAAAGATTTGAGAAAATTCAACACCCCTTCATGTTAAAAGTCTTGGAAAGATTAGGAACTCAAGGCCCATATCAAACATAGGAAAGCAATATACAGAAAACCAGTAGCCAACCTCAAATTAAATTGAGAGAAATTGAAGCAATCCCACTAAAATCAGGAACTAGACAAGGATGCCCATATTCTCTTGATTTATTCAGTATAATACTCAAATTCCTATCCAGAGCAATCAGACAAGAAAAAGAGGTCAAAGAATACAAACTGGAAAGGAAGAGGTAAAAATATCACTATTTGCAGATGATATGATAGTGTACTTAAGTGACCTCAAAAGTTCCACCAGAGAACTACTAAGCCTGATAAACAACTTCAGCAAAGTGGCTTGATATAAAATTAAATCAAACAAATCACTAGTCTACCTCTACTCAAAGACTAAACAGGCTGAGAAAGAAATTAGGGAAATGACACCCTTTACAATAGTCACAAATAAAATACCTTGGTAGACTCTAACCAAGAAAGTGAAAGATCTGTATGACAAGAATTTCAAATCTCTGAAGAAAGAAATTGAAGACCACAAATTGAAGCAATCTGAAGATGGAAAGATATCCCATGCTCATTGATTGGCAGAATTAATATTGTAAAACTGGCCATCTTACCAAAAGCAATCTAAAGATTCAATGCAATCCCAATCAAAATTCCAACTCAATTCTGCATAATGTTAGAAGAGCAATTTGCAAATTCATTTGGAACAACAAAAAACTGAGGATAGTGAAAACTATCCTCAACATTAAAAGACTGTCTGGGGAATCATCATCCCCGTTCTCAAGCTGTATTATAGAGTAGAGGTGATAAAAACTATGTAGTATTGGTACAGTGATAAGCAGTAGATCAATGGAATAGAATTGAAGACCCAGAAATAAACCCACACCTAAGGTCACTTGATCTTTGACAAATGAGCTAAAACCATCCAGTGGGGAAAAACAATAGCATTTTCAACAAATGGGCTGGTTCAAAAGGAGGCTAGCATGTAGAAGAATTCAAATCGATCAATTCTTATATCCCTTTACAAAACTCAAGTCCAAGTGGACCAAGGAACTCCACATAAAACCAGTTACCAGTTTCTTTATGTACATAAAGAAATATCCAATAAAAAAGAAAGAAAAAAAATTTTCACTGGAAGAAAATGGAGTACAGGGCTAAACAAAAATTCTCATCTGAGGAATGTTGAATGGCTAGGAAGCACCTAAAGAAATGTTCAACATCCTTATTCATCAGAGAAATGCATATCAAAACAACCATGAAATTCCATCTCACAACAGTCAGAGTGGCTAATTTCAAAACACTCAGGTGACAACAGATGATGGAGAGGATGTGGAGAAGGAGGGACACTCCTCCATTGTTGGTGGGATTGCAAACTTGTACAAACACTCTGGAAATAAGTCTGGAGGTTTTAGAAAATTGGATAAAGTATCATCTGGGGACCCAGTTATACCACTCCTGGGCATATACCCAAAAGATACTCAAAAATACAACAAAGACTCATACTCCACTATGTTCATAGAAGCTTTATTTAAAATAGGGAGAAGCTGGAAAGACCTCAGATGTCATTCAATAGAAAAATGTGGTATACCAACACAATGGAATACTACTCAGCTATTAAAAACAATGACTTCATGAAATTCCTAAGCAAATGGACAGAACTAGAAAATATCATCCTGAGTGAGGTAACCTAATCATAAAAATACACATATGGTATGTATTCAATGAATAGTGGATATTAGCTGAAAAGCTTAGATTACCCAAGATATAATTCACAGACCACATGAACCACAAGAAGAAGGACAACCAAAGTGTGGGTGCTTCAGTTCTTCTTAGAAGGGAGAAAAAATATTCATAGGAGGAGATATGGAGATAAAGTTTGGAGCAGAGACATAAGGAATGGCCATTCAGAGCCTGCCCAACTTGGGAATCCAGCCCATATACATATAGCCACCTATGCCAGACAATATTGTTGATGCCAAGAAGTGCATGCTGACAGGAGTCTGATAAAGCTGTCTCTTGAGGGGCTCTGCCAGAGCATGACAAATACAGAGGCAAATGCTAGCAGCCAACCATTGAACTGAGAACTGGGTCCCCATTGGAGGGATTAGAGAAAGGATTGAAGGAGCTGTAGGGCCCTACATCTCCATAAGAACAATAATCCCAACCAACCAGAACTCCCAAAGACTATACCACTACCCAAAGAATACACAGGAACAGACCCATGGCTCCATATGCATATATTGCAAAGTATGGCCTTGTTGGACACCAATGGGAGGAGAAGACCTTGGTCCTGCCAAGGCTGGACTCCCCAGTGTAAGGGAATGTCAGGACAGGGAGACGGGGGTGGGGTTGGTTGGTTGGGGGAATGACCTCATACAAGAAGTGGGATGGGGATAGATTAGGGGGTTAATGGAACCAGGAAAAGGGATAACATTTAGAGTGTAAATTTAAAAAATTCAATAAAAATCTGTTTTCAGTAAAATTAAAAAAAAGAAAATAAAGAAATACAATAAATAATTTCACCCACAAAAAAAGGAATGCTGCAAATAACACAGCACAACAATTTCAAATTAAAATACAGAGCCACACTGACAAAGATAGCCCAATACTGGTACAAAACAGGAACAAAGCAGATGTATAGAAGTGAAGACCAATGGTATAAAGCACCTAGAATTAACACACACAGATAGGGCATCTGACTTTTGACAAAACAGGCCCAACCGTGTATCAGGGAAAAAACAAAAACAAACGAACAAAAAACTGAACAAACAAAAAACCTTCTTCCACAAATGGTGTTTGGAAATTGGAAAACAACATAAAATATAATAAAGGTAAATTTCTTTATAAAGCTAGATGGTTTTAGTAAAGCTAGATGCTCATTTTCCAGCATGTAAAAAATTCAGAATGAGTCAAAGCCAATGGAGAGTCTGAAAATCTGTAACTGATAAAGTACAGAGATATCATATGAAGTTCTGAGTGTAGGTAAAAACATAAGAAAATAACCAGGACCCTTTATGAAATATTCAAAGAATTGGTAAATGGGAATGAATAAAACCAAAACACTCTGCATTTCAAAGGGAAGAGTAGAGTTCAAGGGTATCCTATAGGATGGAAAACAAGCTGTGATAGACATTTGTCAAGGCATTAATGTCAAAATTTAGAGGCAAAAATCAATACAGTAAATATCTAAATGCTAGACCACACAATCTACCAATGTGCTAAATACATGAGCAAGTAGTTCTCAAATGATAAAAATATCAACTTCCTAGATTAGAAGATGAGACAGTAGGCTAAAGTGATTGCCATTAAAAACTGATGAGCTGAGATCCAGAACCCATGGTGGCTAGGGGTGTCTGAAATCTTACTGTAGTATGATGGAAGGTGATAGGAGTGGCCCAGAAAACTCAAGAGTCAATTAGCCTGCTATATGCATCAGTTAAAAAAAAAGAAGAAGAATCAATTTAAAATTATAGACAAATTAGAAAGCAAGGACCAACATTCTGAATTGTCCTTGGATTTCTAAATGTGTACCACACACACACACACACACACACACACACACACACACACACACACACACACGCACACTCACTCACTCACTCACTCACTCATAGAAAGAGAGAGAAGCAGAGTGAATGAGATAAAGAAGGAAGGGGATAAAAACTGTTAAAAGTGAATTACAAATGGTCAAATAACAAAGATGAATAAAATATTTAGCTTCCTTATCTATCACTGAAATGCAAAATAAAATTAAAGCTACGGTGAAACCATCTTGCACCCTGTTGAATGGCTGCCATTAAAAGAATAGTAATGACAGATGCTAAATATGATGTGGGGTGAAAGGAAACTTTGTATAATGTTGGTTGAAATGTGAATAGGTCTAGTCACTAAGGAAATACAACAGCATGAAATCTAAGTATCTCTAAAAAGTGGAGGCTTTTCAAAAATTAAAACCATCTAGACTATTTAATATACTGGGGAGATCTTGTTTGTCTATCATTAAAATTCACAATGGTCAAGCTGTAGAATTAGTTCAGGTGTTCATTAAGACCTGGAAAGATAAAGAAAATATGGCATATACACACAGTGGATTCAAACAAAATTAGAAATGAAATTATGCTGTTTAAAGGAAATTTAAAGCAACTAGAGTTTATATTAAATAAAAGAACTAAGACTCAAATAGACAAGTATTGCATACTTCCTATTGCTTTTACTTCTAGGTGTTATAGAGATACAGAAAACTGTACATGCATGCATGTATGCATGTATGTATGTGTGTATGCATATGTATGTACATATATAGTCTTAATGTGTATATATACATAAGTATACATGTAATATAAATGTGTGTGCTATAGAGATAAATAAAACTATATATACATGTTTATACATGCATACATGTGTATGCATATACATATATGTGTATATGCACACAATATGTACATATATGTATGTATATGTATATGTATATGTATGTCTGTACCTTGCAAGCTAAGAGGATGCTAGGAAGGATAAAGGCTAGGAGGAAAGAAAAGGAAGAAAGAAGAGAGCATTGGACATGGGGCCTGTGTATAGTCAAAGGCTGTGGAGAAAGCTGGCTTCCAGAAAACCAGAGCTATGTGCAAAAAATTTTTTGGCAGTGAAACAAACATTCAGCTAAGAAACCAATGCTGGAAAAGTTGCCACTTATTAACCTCCAGACTTTAATTGGACTGAAAAGATTTTCTTTTCTATAGCCTTGTGTGGTGTCATTAAAGACAGAGACTTTTAAAGTGTCCTGTCTCTTTAGGTAGTAGGTTTTCAAATAATATGACTTTTATTCAGTTGTGTGTGTTTGCCAGCATGCATAAACCTATGGTGCACATGTGGATGTCAAAGGACAACTTTGAGGAGCTGATCTCTCCTTTCACTGTGTGGGACCCACAGATCAAAACTAGATCCTTAAGGGAGGTGGCACTGGGTATTCACTAGGCCTGGATTTTAACCTTTTATGAGACAGTTTATCAAGCTTTTCTTGGTTTTCGGGACTGTTATTTGAAATGGACACGCTAAGTATATGGTTTTCATTTTCATGGTTGCATTTGAGCCAGGCTGTTTTGGGTAAGCAAAACCCAAAATTAAAAATACCATTCTATCACATGATCTCAAAGAAAAATTAAAATAAAATAGTTTCCAAAAGCAATGTCTGCCTCCACCAGAAAAGGTTTCACCCCACTTCTGTGTGGCAGGATGGTTCTAATTTACATATTTTCATATCTAAGACGTAAAAGTAATTTCCCTTTCCCACAGTTAGAAAAAATATGTGTGTTATCCTTAAAATAGAGAACAAATTAAAATGCCGCGAATATTAAGGAAAAGTTTATCCCAAGGCAACTTTGGGGTCTTCAGCTTCGAAATATGTTGCCAAGGGACAATTCTCCAATAGGCAAATGGTCTTTGTCTCAGCGAGTGTCCATGACTGTATAAGGTTTAGACCGTCTTCCATTGTGAAGCTCCAATAGCCACACTCCAGTAAAGTTGAGATTTTTTATCAAAAGTGTTTTGAAAGCATCTACTGAAAATTATTGAGGAAAAGATGAAAAAGAAACCCTTAAACAGAAGAACGCAAACAGCAAAGAGTTCTGAAAGAACAGAAATCGTTGAAAGATTAAAGAGCTGCAAAGGTAACTACCGTGGTGTATGAATAGAGGGAAGAATGCTCACCACTGGAATCAGGGGTGCTTTAACAAATAAATGGAAGCCAATACCAATCACAATTATTAGAAGCTTTATGTAATCCCTTCATCCCAGGTTATCAGAACAATTTGATGCGACTCGGATAGCAAAGACTAATGGGCATGCCAGGATAAAGACAGACAAATTAGTTAAGTAACCCTAGAAATTGATGATAAGATTTCGTTCATGGTATAATAACATTTTTCAATTCATCTATTCCTGTTCTGATTAATTAGCAGAATATTTTGAGTGGGTTCTGGCAGATTTACTGCTAATTAGTTGGCTCAAATTTGCTGCCGAGTACAGGATTTAGTGACAGCAGTTACGTGATATCATATTTATTAGAAGAATAAAGTCATGGGATAAGGTTCTTGTGCAAATGAATATCGTTTTTGAAAAAAAGTGTCCACTATTTTATTCTGTTTCCTGAAATACGAACAGGAATATGAACTTAAAATACAAATTGAGGGAAATTTTTTGTTTGTTTTAACTCAAAATATAGACTACACTTCTAACACAAACTATTTAAAGAATTTCTGTGTTTATATTTTTAAAAATATTTTATTTAGGTGGTTATAAATTTGCTTGTGTTACATTTTAATAAACTAACATTTCATTGTTAATTTTGTTCTTTGAATGTCTGTGATTTTCTAGTTGGTATATAATAATGAAATATTTGTGCATTTGCAATGCTATAATTTTCTCACATTGAACCTGTATTACTCCATCTCCTCCTCCCCTTCAATCTCAGACTGCGTTCTGACTTTCCTCAATTCTTCTTTATTGCCAATATATGTTTAAATCTTGATTCTCTATATGAGACAAGACATGTAAATTTCTTCTGCTGATTTATCTTCTTTTGCTGACAATTTCTTTTAGACCTTTCTTGATCATATATTCCATCTGCTATCATGATAAAGTACTTGGATGAGTATAACTGCGTATAGGTGTATATACACATATGTGTATATATGTGTATGTGTATGCATATGTGTGTGTATATATGTGTATATGTACATATATGTATATGAGTATATACATAGACACATGTGTATGTACATATAGATATGTATATATACATGTATTTGTATATGTATATATGTACGTGCATGTATATACATATATCTATACATATATGCATATTTACATATAGATGTAGGTATATGTGTGTATATCTTTATATATGATGTGTGCATATGCGTATAGGTGTGCATATGTGTATACGTGTGCATATGTGTATATGTGTGCATTGCTGTGCATATGATGTGATGTTTGTGTGTATTATGTGTACACATGTACATATGATGTGCATATGTGTATGTGTATGATAATGTATGTCATATATACATATGTATGATAAGAATGATGTACACAGAAATGTATATTACTCATATAAGGAAAAATCATGTTTTTCTTTCTGATTCTGCCTTTTTTTCCTAAACCTTGTAATCTCCAGTTTCATCTAGTTCAGTAAAAACCATGAGGAGTTATGCTTTAATGGTTTTAGTGAAGTACCTAGAAAAGACCATATCCATGGTTAGGCACAGCCTCCAGTTGAGGGAGGGTACCCCCACCCTTCTCAAGATTTTAACCCAGAATTGCTCCTGTCTAAAAGAAATGCAGAGTCAAAGAATAGCGCAGAGACCAAAGGAAAGGCCATCCAGGTACTGACCCACCAAGGATACATCCCATATGATCACCAAACCCAGTCACTATTGCTGATGCCAAGAAGTGCTTGGTGACTGGAGCCTGATATAGCTGTCTCCTGAGAGGCTCTGCCAGAGCCTTACTGATACAGATGCAGATGCTTGCAGCCAGCCATAGGACCCCAAGGTAGGAATTAGAGAGAGGACTGAAGGAGCTGAAGGGGTTTATAACCCCATAGGAAGAAAAATATCAACCAACCAGACCTCCTAGAGCTCTTAGAGATTAAACCACCATTAAAGAATACACATGGAGGGACCCATGGCTCCAGCCACATATGTGGCAGAGGATAGCACTGTTGAAAATCAGTGGGATGAGAAGCCCTTGGTCCTGTAAAGGCTTGATTTCCCAGTGTAGGAGAATGCCAGGGTGGGGTGGAGGGAGGGAGTGGGTGAGTGGGTGGGTAGGGTAGCACATTCATAGAAGCAGGGAGAGAGGGATCAAATAGGGGCATTCTGGAGGGGAAACTTGGAAAAGGGATAGCAGTTGAAATGTAAATAAATAAAATATCCACTTAAAAAAAAAGAAAATACTCTTCAATAATGTCCTAAGCTATACTCAAGAGAATAATGGAACATCTATGAATTCATTTCTTCCTGCTCGTTACTGTGGCTAAGGCATCACTAGCAGTTTGAATTTCTTTTCTTAATACAACACATGGTTTCCTACAATTGTAAGCTAAAATGTGGTTAATTTCCTTCTATACTTTTCTGTTAGGTATTTTATCACAAAATGCATGAAACTAGAACATTGCTTTCCCTTACTTCCCTCTGAGATAAAACCTCCCATCTTTGAAGGAAGCTCATCGAGACACATCGAGACACAGGATATCCCAAAGGTAGATTTACCTTGCCATTCTGAAAGGAAGCCTTCATCTCAGGAAGTAATCAATTCAAAGGCTTCAGGAAGACCTAGAATCAATTCAGATATGTTAGGCTTTCGCTTCCTGAAACACACAGAAGCAGTAAGGATTGTTGGGAGACACTGTCAGATAAGCTCCGCTGCCTAGAAGAGGCTCCAACTAGATGAGCCACCTCAAAGAAGCAGATCAGCTCTAGCGGTCGAGATCTCCTATCAAATGAGAGGTCTGAAGGAGACCCTCTCCTTCCTGTTCAGTCACCCGCAGCTGAGTTCCAGAAACCCATCATTTGTGAGCCATCTTCTCTCCTCAGGTGAGCTTTTGGTGACACATGGTCTTTGAGTCATTATGCTTTTGTGGGTAACCCTTTACCCACACTCTGGTAATGAAGTTAAGAAACCCTAATAAAACTCATTGTTTCTACGAGCTGGACTTCAGTAGAATCTTTACTTCGATGTGACTTTGGTTCCTTATCTGGGATGAGTAGACATTTCTCCCTGGGAATAGTGTCACACAACACACATATACTTATTTATTTTTATTTTTATACACCTACAATACACCCATAAGAAAAGGTGCCTACTCATCCCATTTTTGGCTCTCTACACTCTCTTTTCCTGTCTAATGAAATATATGCAAAAGCATTGAATATAAAATAATTAAACAGCTGTCTTGAGAATATAGCTGATATCTTCCTCTATTTATCCATCACTGAAAGAGCATACTCCAGACAGATATTGTTCCTCAGACTAGAAAATATACACCTAGGAAAATGAGTGTAAAGCCACAGGTGATAACATGAGTAAGGAATCAGCTTGGTATGTTTGTCTAATTCCAATCTGTAACTACTTAATATTTAATAATTGTAATGATAGCATTCTTTTTAGTTAATTCACAATACCCCATCAAGTATCTGCCAAAAGTTCCTAAAAAAATTTATTTATGAGACATTAGTTATTGAATGTCATTTTATGGAAGAAACACAGTACATTTTCTTCTTCTCTAATATTACATACATATTTAGATAAATTTAAAATACACTTGAAATTTTAATAATTACTGTTAATATGTCTGAATTACCATACAAAATATCTAGTCTATTCAATCATGTATATGAACAAAATGAAGGTGAAAATATTCACAGAAAAATATTCATAGACATCTTCAATTGGCTAAAGTTAATTTTAAGGGTATAAATTAAAAGTAATGAGATAAAAATTTAAGTATTGTAGAATTCACACACACATATATTTATATATTTGATTATTTGCTGTATCTGTTGTTATTTAAATATATGACAAACTATGGAATTTCAAACTGCTATTAGGGCAATAAAATATCTAAGAAAAATTAGAATATAGTTTTTAATTTAATGATTACCATCCAGTATTTTATGTAAATGAATACTGACATATACACAAATTTGCCTACACGAAATATTTTAAATGTTATTGTTAATAATTATAAGTAAATATATGGCTATATGAACTAATAATAAATAATAATGTAGTTATACACTTATATAAGGGGTTAGTAATTTGAAAATATTCATCTAGAAATTTATCTACAATGTGTTTGTTGTATAATAAAGGATTATTATAGAGAATGCCAATTATATTTCCTTGTGGTCTAAATTTTAACATATGTATAAGCATATACTATTGTTATTCCAAGTGTGTGTTTAAATTTTCCCTGATAATTCAGGTTTTTACCAGTCATTAGAGGACAATCAATATTTCATTCATTTTTCCTCTTATACTATCTGCAGCTAAAATTAAACCCAGAGAGGAGATATAAACAATTTCTATCCCTCGCCCAGGCTCTGTGACAACCTAATGTAGATTCCGCCACAGTTCACTCTGAATGACTAGTGGGTTTCCTGAGCTTACTTACAAAGGAATTACTGAGGGGTTTTGGGAAGGTTCACTAGGAAGGAAGCACCCAGTGCAGTAATTGTGCTCCTGGCTGTATAGGTAGACCTGTTTGTATTCTCTAGCCCTTCTCTGTGATGCTGAGGTCAGTGAAGTTATGGCTAAACTTCAAACAACTGGTTGGAAGGGGTGGCTGGACACCCAGCTGAGAGGCCGTGACCAACCTTACTTCCTGCTTCCGAGAAGGAGAGTGTACAGTCAACCATCCCAACTGTGATGAGCTTTGTCAAGCAGATTTAGCTCAATCCCTGAAGATGGTTAGAGTTTGGTAAGGATGGTCTTGCATGGCAGCGTCTCAGTTCAACCGATGACTTATTCACAGGTATGTTCTATTTAAGTGACTGGCCGATTATAGATTTGGGACCATGAAAAAAATTAGTGCAGATATACTGAGCTCCAGAGAAAGAATACTCCTTAATGTACACTGAATACTTTTTATGGAATGTAAATTATGAACAATGCATTTGAATTATTAGTTCATTTTAGCATAAAATTATATACTAAGATAATTATTCAGGCTTTAAAAATCAATGTCATGAAGTACATAGTAATGACCAAAAAGCAATACAAAATCCCTTCTGTGTGGTATGCAGGATAAGAAGGAAATAGAATCAAAATTAGGGGACAGTTAAAGGTACAATGGCCCATAATTGCGTTCGGTGACCACAATGCTAAATTGTGATCCAATGTACACACAGCTTTTCACTGACCACTTGTGGTTTTACAGATACAAGGTAGGCGAGTTAACTAAAATGGCTTTCAGTCATTGGATTTATAATCTGTCTGTTAATCACTCACCTTTTTCCATGGATAAACTATTAATCATAACACCATAAGGATCATACTACTCTTGTTTTATCAAATCCAATTCAGACCAGACTTGCAACGTCAAGTACACTATTGGACAAAATTCACTCTTGTTTAGTTATTAAAACAGAAGACCTTAGGAAACACCAGGAAGAAGAGGCAGAAAGATTCTAAGAGCCAGAGGGCATGGAAGACAGAGAGAAAATAAGGCCCTCTAAATCAACATGATCAAAGCTAATGTAAACTCACAGGACTGAAGCAGCTTGTACCAAGCACACAGAGAACCAGGTCCTCTGTGTATAGATCATGGCTTCCAGGTTCGTGTTTCTGTGGGATTCCTCAGTGTGCTAATGAGCATGTCTCTGATGCTCCTGTCTTCTCTTGGTCTCTATTACTGCTATCATTTTGTCTATCTTGTCTACCTTTGCTGTTACCGTTTTTGTTTTATCATATTACATTTTATTTTGTCATACTTTTATATTGGTTATTTTATTTATTTACATTTCACATGATATCACCCTTTCCTGGTTTCCCCTCCACAAATCCCTTCTCCCATCAACCCCTTCCCCTGTTTCTATGAGGGGTGCTCCCCCACCTACCCACCCACTTCCCCCTCACTGCCCTGGCATCATTCCCCTGCATTAGGACATGGAGACTCCATAGGACCAAGGTGGATAAGGCCAGATAAGGCCATCCTCTGCTACATATGCAGCTGGAGCCACGGGTCTGTCCATGTGTACTCTTTGGTTGGTGGTTTAGTCCCTGGGAGCTCTGGTTGTGTTTTTTAAAATGAATGAATAATTGAAAGAAAACCTAGGTACTTGGGTAAAGTTTAACAACCAAATCGTCACCTTTACCTTCTGGGAGAGGGAAAATCAGTTTTCCCCAATAATGTGACACTGTGTATATCAAGCTACTCAGTTGAAGTTTTCATGTTCATGAGTAAACAACACATAAATGAATTCAGTTTTTGGTGAGTGTGTGTGTGTGTGTGTGTGTATGCACAGTTTCATTTTATTTTGTTACAGTTTGTTTTGTTATTTTTATTTATTTTTTGGATATTTTTTTAGTTTTTTTTTTAATTTTGGTTTTTGGGTTTTTCTTTTGTTTGTTTTTGTTTTTTTTTGTCTGAATTTTGAGAAAGAACTTAAATTTGGGTAGATAGGTTCAACTCTGAACATTTCTTTAAGTGCTTCTCAGCCCTTCGGGATTCCTCTGCTGTGAATTCTGTTTTTGATTGGGTTGTTTGGTTTTTTGCTGGTTAACTTGCTGAGTTCTTTATAGATTTTGGATATTAGTCCTCTATTGGATGTGTGGTTAGTGAAGATTTTCACAATCTGTAGGTCGCTGGTTTGTCCTATTAACTATGACCTTTGCTTTACTGAAGCTTTCTAGTTTCATGAGGTCCCATTTATCAATTCTTGATTTTAAAGCATGGGCCATTGGAGTTTTTCTATTTAGGAAATTTCCCTCTGTTCCAATGAGTTTAAGACTCCTTCCCACTTTCTCTTGTATTAGATTCAGTGTATCTGGTTTAATGTTGAATTCCTTTATTTACATGGACTTGAGCTTTGTGTAAAGTGACAAATATGTATTTATTTTCATTTTTCTACATAAAGGCTGCCAGTTAGACCAGTACCATTTATTGAAGATGCTTTCTTATTATACATACATATATATATATATATATATATATATCTTCTTTGTCGAAGATCAAGTGTTCCTAAGTGTGCGGTTTTATTTCTGGGTCTGCAATTCTATTCTACTGACTGACCTCTCTGTCTCTGTATCAATACCATGCAGTTTTTATCATGATTGCTCTGTAGTAGAGCTTGAGGTCAGGGATGGTGATTCCCCAAGAAGTTCTTTTCTTGTTAAGATTTATAACCCTTGATGAAGGAGATTCTAGTGCAAACACGGGATTTGGGAGATAGCCTTAAATACTAATTTTAAGGCCACGGTTGCCCAAATTTGGCAAAAAAGAGCCTGTTTTCTGTTCCCTATGAAGTGAGAAATGTTTCTGTTTGTTTGTTTGATTGTTTTGTTTTTCAAAGACATAATTAAGATACCAAAAATGAAAAGGATAATACTTGAGTACTTAAATACATTCAAGCAGATGAATTTATAGGAAAGGAAACAAAAGAAAAGCACTTTTAAAAAGAACTTTTAAAATGACAAATTAAATACAGAAGCATGACAATAACTGCCTATCACTCAAAAATATAGCAAAACTAATAATGACATTAAGGAAATTAAATCCTTTATACTAATTAATGTGTGAAATTATTCAAGATCATTTGGTCATAAACAATACTTTCTATCACTAAGCTCCCTAGAAACTCAATTTTGATTTGCTTTGTTGGTCATTTTTGTGCTTCTTCTTCATAGTATATATTTGATAAGATTGAGTATTTTGAATATTTCTAAAACTAGACTGTCAAATTTTATCTCATAAACAGTGCAGTAGATAATAGAAGATCACTCATCTAGCAATGTATGTTCTCTGGGATAAACCACACAGGTCGGCAGTGACATGTCGGTTAAGTTTCTGTTGATATTCTTTGATACTTTAAAACAATTTCCTAGCCCATATATTTGAGGAGAAGATCATTTCTCAATATTTTGCTGATAGCACTTAGAATTCTTGCTTTCTATTGCATAGAAACAGAAAGATACTAGTCTCTTCAGCTTCTCTTATGATTTTCAGGGTCAATATGATTTTCAGGGTAGTGTCTTCAAGATCTTTGTGTTATGTAATGCTATTGATAAAAATTGTTATGCAGACATGCAATTCTGCTGCAGTCAGTGCTTATAAAGCATCTGCACTCCTTTGCCTCCTGTCTCCTTTGTGTACAGACTTTGATGTGTTTAGAAAATGAGCTTTCCTGTCTGTCTTTATGTAACCTGAAGAGTTGTTAGTTTCACAATCTGAAAGACTAGAGCCGTGTGTGCTTATGGGAGGCAGGGGTGGGGGGCTGGTAAATTGACAAAAGGTGAAGATATAATTTAACAGATATCAACCCAACTGATATTTCCCATATTTTTAAGTCTTAGAATGCTTATTTAATTGAAATATTAATTTAAAAATTTGAACAGTCTGAATAGGAATACAATCTTACCATAATTCAAATATCCATTGACCTCTCCCTTCAAGCAGGTTAAAGCACTCTAATATTAAAGTAAAAATCTATTTTCAAATAATTATGGTTCTTGGAAATAGGAGATGGCAATATCTTGAAAGGTATTAACTATAATAGATGAAGGATCACTGCAATTTGAGTGACATTTCACAACTCTATGAAAGACTTTTCCAAAGACAAAATATCCCAGTTCATCAAAAGCAAGAGTTGTGCAAAACAGAGGAAAGGGTGCGCTCTAAAATTAATTAATTAATTAATTTAGTGTGCTTTTAACAAGGAATCAGAAGTAAATAAGCTGTAATTCATTACTTCTAATAGGAAATAAAAACTTTAAAATAAAGTGTGCAGCGACCAAAATTAATTACTGATAGAGTCTATATTATTCAAGCTTTCTTTCAATTAAGGATCTGTTTATTAGAATTTATATCTGTTGGAATATATATATATATATATATATATATATATATATATATATATATATATATCTTTGCTAGAATTGAAGTGCCAGAGTAGGGGAATACCCAAGAGGACACCCACCTGCTCAGAAAAGGAGGGTGTGGAATTGGCGGCAGGATTGTGGGAGGGAGTGATCAGTATATAAAGTGAATAAGTTAAAAATAAAGATATAAAGAATCTACTGAAATGCCCATTGGAAGCAATGTAATGGAGGTATTAGTTCTTAGGAAAGGAAAACAGAGAGATGGGCCTTGAAAGTCAGATAAATGCAAAACAGGAAATAAAATGTCAACACATTAAGATAACAGTATGAGAAAGCTAGCTTTCTTCTAGAGAACGGCAATGTAAAAAGGAAAAAACCTTGAAAGCAAAGAACCAAAATGGCTGCTCTTGAAACATACTCGTGTTCTCTTTATACATCCCTAAACTACCGAATAGGTACACCTCAAAATGAATACTCATGAAATGAAACAAACAGACCAACAAAACAAACACAGCCAATATATAGAATCCTAATCCTTAAAGATACTGTCTATTTTCCCTATAGTGAAATTTTATCTAACATCCCATGAATTCTGGGCCATCACAATATAAATGAAACCTCTTGTACTGTGGAGTGGATTATAGAGAGATTAATTACATCATAAATTAAGACAATCTATATTACAGCACAGGCTGAGGCTCCATTTGTACATGACCGAGGGATCCATCTGAAAACACAGAAGAAATGAAATACAGAATCTGTGAAATATGTTTTGCCACAAAGCCGAGATTTTTATATTTAAATTGGAAACTGGCTATGCATTTCCATGTAAGAAATGAGGACCATTATAAGAAAATTTAGAAGCAGAACAGTTCCAAACTCATGTTGGTTATGAAACATAGCAAGACGTAGCTAATTTAAGAATCTGCGGTTCTGTATCTGTGATTCCTAAAAGATTATTTCATATTGAAGGACTTCCAGGTATATATTTAAACATGGTTCTAGAAAATTACACTGAGAGTTTCTTGGATGGAAAAAAAGAAAAGAAAAACCGAACAATAGCATTTTCAGGTATTAGCCTGGGAATTAGAAACTGTGTCTGCCCTGTTACTCGTGGAAATAATCGATGACCTGCTTTGTACTTACATGAAAAAATGAAAGGAACAGTAAGACCCTATTCACCCCCTGCTTACACTTTATGTAAATTGGTTTCATATTCCCAGAGCTTCAATCTCTATTACACAGGGAAGCTGGGATTGGGAGCTATCTTGTAAGCAATAAGATGGGTAACAGGGTTAAATCTACAAGTATTAACCTGTGTATATCCTGTATGTTCTCCTTTACATCTGCCGGCATTTTGTTGGAACTTTAAATTCCTTTCATCCTCTTTCTCATCAGACATAGAAATGAAATATAAATATTTAGAGGAAGCATTGACCTGAGGGATAAACTGGAGGATTCCAACATGCATTCGCAGAGCTTTCTTTCTTCCTGTCAAGGCTAACTTTAGGAATGAAGCACAGAGACACGGATGCCCAGGGAAGATGAAGAGAGGGGGAGGGGGGAGCAGCAGAACTCTAGGGTGAGAGTGAAGCAGAAGCAACTGCCAATCCCAGAGACAGCCCTGTGTTAGGGACTCAGAACCCCATCCCTTTGTTGCCTGGGTCCCCTGCTCTCTAGATCAGGTTTCTCAGCTCATGTGGACACGAGTGACAGCTACTCTGGATCATTTGGCATTGGATAGGACACAGAAGGCATAGTCAATGCCTTCATTATCGGTGAGAGTCTGAATGGAATCAATTTGGAATTTCCCTAGAAGGTAAGTCTGTATTTGACCTCTGCCAGTTCATATACATTGTTGAAGTCAGTTCTCTCCCCATAGCTGTGATCTGACTCCTGAGTTCCTGGCCTCTGTCAATCAAAATATGTTTTTAATACTGAAAACATTGTTCATGTGTCCTAGAAAGACTAAATTTCTAGAAGTCTTAGTTGAGTCTTCTAGATAGTTTCCCAGTCCAGTAATACTCAAAGAGCTTTCCGAAGTAAACAAACAAACAAACAAACAAAAAAAACAAAAAAAAACAGAACATAAGAACTTGTCAATGAATATCAAGAAGAAAGTCTTTTTAATGCACAGTTAAATATTTATTATTTGTTTGTTTATTTATTGTGTATATGTGTGCCTGAGTATGTGTATATATACATATGTATATATATATATATATATATATATACATGTGTGTGCGTGTGTGTGTCTGTGTGTGTGTTATGTGTGTGCGCACACATATACATACTGCCAGAAGAGGTCAGAGAAAGGCACTGGATCATTTGGAATTTGAGTTACAGGCAAATGTAACTGTGATGTGGATGTTGGGACCTGAATCTGGGCCTCCTGTACCAACAGGAAGTGCTCTTAAACTCTGAGATGTTCTCTAGCATTCTGTGTTTTCCTGACCTTGACTATATGTTGTCACAGTCAGAATTATAGGTAGATACTTCCAAAGCTCCTCTCTGAGTGTTGTTTTGACAGACGCGTTGCTTGTTTTTAAGGTTCTCTTGTTGATTTTCAAAAATGCAGTGTATTTGTGTCTGTTCACTGTTTAGAGTAATGATCCTTAAACTTCCCTGCAGGGAAAGTATATAGAAGCATTTGAGAGCTTTATAATTGGCTTTCAATCTCACCTCTGCATGCATTTTACACACTGGCATGCTTTGTTTAAAGTCTAAGGATCAAAGGTGTGTATGAGTATTCCTTTGTTGTCACCGTATCAATGGAACATCTTTACTTATGATCACAGAGAGGGGAAAGGAGTGGGGAGTTTGATAGATCATAAAGGACAAGAATGAGAAACATGGTGGGATATCTCAAGGAATAGAATATTGTGAAGTTTATAGTCATTTTCTTAAGACAAATTTGGTACAGGAGAATTACTTTTCCTGGTCTGATTCTTAGAATTATGCATTGGAAGATCTGTCAAAAAGAATACAGCCTACGATCTCAAATTATCATAGCCTCAAACCAGCCAAATTCATTTTGTGAAATAATGATGTAAGAAAGCAGTTATCCTAAAGAGATTGCCTTATTCTCAGGAGTCTGTTAACATTTTATTTATAACATAAACAGGAAATTGTCTACACTATAGCAATGGGAAGTAATATTGACACTAAGAGAGTAAAGGATGGTGAAAAGGAAAATTCCAGAAACCCACAGTACTGGTCTTAAATGTATTTTTAAACTTATTAGGTAAGATTAAAGGAACATGAAAACACAAAAGTTTTATTTTTTTACTTAGAACAAGACAAATCAACTTAAATGTCAATTGAATTATGCTGAATATTTTACTCTGTGTTGAATGCCAAAACTAATTTCTACAATTGAGGATGTACATCTAGCACTATTGGTAAAATTAATAAATCTTGGAATTGTAATATTTATGTAATTTTAATTCACTCTTCTTACTCAGATTTAATTTACTCTTAATAAAGTGGTGTATTATTTAACTATGAAACATGTCAACAAAGTATACAATTTCCCCTCTTGTCTTTTTCAAATATTTTATAAAAGAAGAGTTTCATATACATCTGTAGAAATTATGTCTGGTTCTTCCTCTCAGTCCCATGCTCCCAGAAATATGACCCTGACTCAAAATAAATTTACAAATACCTTGGCCATATAGCTTGGCTCTTCCCTAACTGGGTCATAAATGAACATAACCCGTTTATTCCAAACTACATTGTGCCACGTGGCTGACTCCCTGTGCTAAGGTACCATGGGTCTGTCTCCTTACATCTTCCCAGATAAATTTCCCACAAGGCATTCTACCAGAATATTTTCTGCTTCCAGGAAGTTCCACCTCCTACTTCCTGCCTAAGCTATATATAGGCCAGCAAGTTTTTATTGACAGGTGCCAAACACATCCATACAGACATAAAATATTCTCCCTACATATGTTCGACTTAGATCTATTTACTGGGCAAGAAGACAGTATAGACAGATAGACATCTTATTGACAAATAGACATTGCTATGTGATAAAATTAGTCGGCTTAAAGTAACCAACATTAGGAGACATTTCGGCATACAGCATTACTGTACATAAAACTGCATTTGAAGACACAGTGATGCAATGTTAAAACACACATTGATGGCACATCTTACTAGGTTAAGAGTAGTGAGAAGCAATCATCAATATAATGTTTGTGAAAGGTGGCAAGCGGGACCCGAGTTTTCTGAGGTCTATCCCATGCTCTGCTCTTTGTAGTGGAGACCGACATGAAAGAGAAAATCAGGCTTTCTGCAGTTTCTGTGGCACATACAATCCATTAAAACCCAGACTTCTTGACAGACCCTGGATTCCGATGGATTGCCACAAAGTTCTGAACCTTGTGGGGCTTGTCTGTTGTCATTCTCTATACAAGGCTCCATAGCTTTTCTTCCCATTAACTTTTATTGGCTTTGTAAATAATATAGTGTCTTTCATGATCTCCAATTCAAAATATAAATTAATAGCTCAAAGAGTTGCCTTACAAGTTATGGGGAGATTGACATAAAAATGCATTTAAAGCACTGTGTGTGGGATCTGAACGCTAGAATGTGCGGAATAAATACTAAGGAAGCCAGTTCACAGAGGCAGCCAGAGAACAGAATCTCATAGAGTAGGTTAACCCAAATACTTAAGACTAAATTTAATTGCAAAATGCCATTTTCCACTTAAAATGTCTTTCATAAATAGCATAGAGTCATTAGAGTTTTAAAAATAATTTTCTATCAAAATCAATTGGCCTTATATGAGTACAGTTAATATTTGCACACTTCTTGGTATATATTTTGCAATTTATGAATGCATGGATGTACTATCAACTCTGTGCATATAGTATTTCACTAAGTTGAGTTATCCGTCTATTTTTAATCATTTAAAATCTTCAGATTAATTTGTCATTAAATGGAATGAAATTACTGAGACTCCATGCAAAGCTTTACTCCTTGGAGAGGAAAGATGTTAAAAAAACATATTTTTTTTTCTAAGAAACGTATATAATCACTTCTGAAGTCATTGGAAACTAATGCAAACAGGGAAAATAGAGTTAAATTAGGAAACATTCTTTTCGAAGAAAAAATGATTAAATCACTCATATGTGAAAATTAACATTCATGTACTCATGTGCTCCTTTATTTAAATGGTGTTATTTAAGCATGAAGGATTTTGTGTATGTTCATATATTTTGTACCAAACCACGTGTATCTATGTATCTACCTTTCTATGAGAAAGCACAGCCTCAATTTCTGTTTAATATGTAGATGAATCAAATTTGTTTCTAACTCAAAAGTCATTTTCAGACTCTGAACTATGCATTTCATATTCCCTCTGTTTGCCACTTGATTGTTCAACATTAACTCAAACTCATCTGATTTTCCTATGATCTGTGCCTTTTTTTTTTGCCTTCTCTCTTTGCTCTCCCACCACCCACTCCTGCCCCACCCACACATCCACCCACTCCTGCCCTACCTCTCCAACATCCCCCTCTGCTGGGGCATCAAACTTCCACCTGACCAAGGACCTCCCCTCCAATTGATATCAGACAAGGTCATCCTCTGCTTACAAATGTCTCTGGAGCCTCGGATCCTTCCATGTACACTCCTTGGTTGGTGGTCTAGTCCCTGCGAGCACGGGGTGGTCCTACCGTCTGATGTTCTTCCTATGGAGTTGCAATCCTCTCTGTTCCTTCAGTCCTTCTGCCGGCTCCCTGATTGGGGTCTCTAGCTCAGTCTGATTGGCTGCAAGCCTCCACATCTGCATTGGTCAGTTGCTGACCTAAAGAACAGCTACACCACGTTTCTGTAGCATGGGCCTCTTGGCCATTTTGTTGCACACACAAATCAGAAACACAGGAGAGACAGGGCGATCCTCATATGTTTCTGTAACAGAAAGGTCTATGATCTGGATTGTTGATAGAGTAGAACGCAGGATTACTGCTCGTGTGTCTTCTGCAATCCTTTAAAATCTAATTTATCCCCCTGGTTTATTATATACATGTTTAAAAAAAAACACTGACACATTTGTGGTTTCCTTAAGTCCCATTCTTCACAGTATGTCTTCTAACATTCAGATTTGTGCTGGTGAAGTAATTTCCTTAATCCACATAGACACACCTGCGTCATGAAGTGCATTCTTCATGTCAAGACTTATAATTACAAGGCAAATTCGTTTATTCTATTTTCCCACTTAAAGCCCATTGTTTATATAACAAGTATTTATTGAATGTCTAAAAGTGTCAGGTTTTCGGTACAAAGCATTAATTAAGTGGTGGGCAGACAAATGAGCAAACCACTTTAAGTTAAGTAGAAGTTACAGTCTGAAAGAGACAACACACCCTATCAAGAAAATACATAATATAATGTCATGGAGTGGAACGTTTTGAAGTGAAATAAAGTAAGCTAATGTGACAAACAGAGGTGTTATTTGATTTCTGGTGCATCTGTACGGTAAAGCAAATTTTGTCAAGACTATCAGTAGAGTGAGATGACAGATATTCATATTTGGAGAAAAAGTGTCTCGGGCAAAAGGAGGAGACAGAGCAAGACCCCGAGGAGGAATCACCCATGGCTGGAAGAAAAGCTCCTTGTACGTACATGGAGGATAAGAGAGAGGGTGAAGATCAGAAGGAAGAGCGGTCCATACAGAATTTAAAGCAGCAATCTGTGCTCCTCCGTAGCTTCTTCCTTCCTGCCTGCAGGTACTTGATTTGAGTTTCTACCCTGACGTCCTTCATCATGGACTCCATAAGATGAAATAAAGAAACACAAAATGTGGATAGATATGGTATGTATGTCAGGATTTAGGATCTGATAATATACAGCTGCTATGAGAGAAACAAGGGTGGCACATTTTCCTGAGGTTAGTAAGGGGAATCAATGTATAATTTCTTAAGCATAAACAAACATTTGCGAAATTGTCAACCCTGCTGGTTTGGGAGTGGTAAGTTTGGGTGCGTGGTGAGCATATGCGATGCGGTGAACTGGTGACTAGAATGACACATGTAAGCATAGAATTTGAGAAGGGGCTGATTCATAGGTCTAAACTTGATACTCAAAGGCTAATAGACAGCAGTTTAATACATGTGAGTAGATCCCTCTGATTCCAAAAAGAGGAACTAGCCATTTGGATGGAAAATTGACTTACAGGCTGTAAGCAGGAAGGCTGGAAGGAGAAAGAAATTCTAATATTTGTCTGCTTAATAGAGATAAGAGTAGGTTTTTCTGTTGATTGTTGACATTGGAGTTCATTGAATTCTCCTCTCTCTCTCTCTCTCTCTCTCTCTCTCTCTCTCTCTCTCTCTCTGTGTCTTCCTCTTTCCCCCTCTGTCTTCCTCCCTCCCTCCCCTCTCTATGTCTCCCTCTCTACTTCCCCCCCCTCTCTATCTTCCTCCCTCCCTCCCTCCCTCTCCCCCCCACCATCTCCCTTTCTCCCTTCCCCTCCCCATTTCCCTTTCCCTCTTATCTTTCCATCTTGATCTCCTGGTATTTTCTCTTCCCTCTTCTCTTTATTGTGTGTCTATGCGTCTGTCTGTCTCTCATTTTCTTTTTCCATTTTCTCTCTTGCAGTTAAATACAGCATTATTTATATCATCAAGGGAACACTTTAGGGCAGCTGTTTGTTATGAAGAACTTTTTTCATAATACTTCATTTATAAAGTGTGTGTGTGTGTGTGTGTGTGTGTGTGTGTGTGTATGCACTAACACCTGTGCATCTGCATGTGTGTGGGTGTGTGTGTGTGAATGTGTATACTATCTGACAGAGCTGATGAGTTATTTTTGTAATTGTTGTCAATTTGTAGTATGACATGTGACATAATATTTAAAAGCAATCAATAATGTGTTGTGCAAACTGATCAATTTTAGATAGTTATTAAAATAGAGCTGGTTTAGAAGTACTGGTATTTCTTTTTTATGTAAATAGAATATATTCATATCTCCTGATTATCACAGGTAATAAATATTCTTAATTATTTGACTGTGATGCCCATGTTGTTTCAAGCTTATATTCAGTGACTTTCTGAAACTCATAGTTGAGATATATTAACTTTATGAGTAGTCTAATCCTCATAGCCAAACATATCAACTTTCTTATTTATTCAAAACAATGACACATATTATTTATTTATTCTTGAAAGCAACTCCAAGTACAGTGGTTGAGAAAATTAACCTTTTCCACAACTGAAAACTGGCCTAGTGCTTAGGTATATTCAAGGGGAAAATAGGTGCCAGTAACACTTGAGTCATACATGTAATAGTAATACATTTTATTTAGGATCCACTAAAACATGTTGTACAAGCAATAATTAATCCATATTTAACAGTAAAAAGTTGTAAATCCCTTTCCAAAACAGTATATGCATAGCAATGTCTTCAGTAAGATTCCCCTTTGTCTTTAAAATAATTCTTTTGAAGCAACAAGGAAAAGGGATTAACAATCCAAATATTTTTCTCTTTATAAGCACAGGAAAAGCCAGTAAAAAGCTTATGGATAAGAAAGAGACTGCATAAGGTGACAAATATAGATCCATTTTCATTTTTCTACATACCAGAATTACATATTTAAATAACATATCTAAAAGAATTGCAGGGTCAAAAATGGAGAAGAACGTGGGGAAAGGAGTTCCAGTGACTGGTCCAAGTTGGGATCCAGCTCCAAGGGAGGCTCCAAGGCCTGACACTATGACTCATGCTATGGTGTGCTTGCAAACAGCCTAGCATGGCTGCCCAACAAACAACTGAGTCACATGCTAGCACCCAACCAATGACAGAAGCCAGGAACCCCTGTGGTTGAATTAGGGAAAAGCTAAGGAGGAGGAAGACCCCATGGGAAGACCAGCAATCTCAACTAACCTGGACCCTAAAATCTCTTAGACCCTGATCCACCAACCAGGTAGCTAATATGAGGCTCCCAACACATATACAGCAAAGGACTGCCTGGTCTGGCCTCAGTGAGAGAAGATGCACCTAACCCTCGAGAGAAGCCCCACGGAGTAGGGATATTTGGTCGTTGTAGAGGGGTAGGAACATCCTCTTGGAGATGCAGGAGGAGGAATGGGATGAGATCAGACCACACCAGGAGAGGGATAATGACTGGACTCCAAAGAAAATTCAATAATAATCATAATAATGATGATGTGGTGATAGTGGTAATGATGATGATGATGGTGGTGGTGGTAATAATGAAAAAAACAGAGACTGTAAATTTCAACTACAGCTGCTAACTGCTGAGTAAGCATGGAAGGAAAGTTGGCTCTCTCTCCCATGATGCAGTGCCTGAGAGGTCCCTCCTGCTTCAGTCCTTTCCTCACGCACATATGGGAGCACTAAGTGGACTCCGTGAGTTATAAAAGATGAGCACATGAATTTGGAGGGAAAGTGGGATGGGATCATGGGAGAAACTGGAGAGTGGGAAACGGGAGAATATATTAAACGCATTCATGAAATTCTGAAACAAAAGCTCTTCACCAGCTTTTGAATAAAAAGTCTTTCTTTCTCTTAGTGACAGTCACAAACATGCTATTTGTAATTGTTCAAGCATTTCTGGCAGTAAGCTATATACTGAACCCATACCCATTTGAATTAATTTAGAATAATTTGTTATTTATTTCTGAAAAAAATATTTTCAGATATTTACATTAAAAGAAAAGTTGTCAATGACTTTAAAGAGATCATAGCACGAATGATTGCCCAGTCTTCTATGGAATTTCTGAGAAGGAAAATAACGGGCCTGCTTAGCACACATGGAGGAGTTAAAGTAGAGTTCGTGTTTAATTTAGCGGTGTATTTGTTTAGGAAAATTGTATAAAAATGAGTTTCCTGATCCACTGATTGACATATTTTCAAGAAAAATGCTTCCAAAAGTACAGAATGTTCTTTAATTTTAGTCTCTTTTGAATCTGCCATGCCTATTACCTGGGTTTTTTAAAGATATATATATATATATATATATATATATATATATATATATATATATATATATTCAGAACACTAAATAAATATATATATACATATATATATATATATATATATTCAGAACACTAACTAAATAAGTACACAACAGATGAAGACCATTATATAAAATCATGAGCAAACTTATTGAAGAGTTGTGGATCCCATCTCGAATGGGTCCATCTACAAAGCCTACACCAAAGGCTCGGGAAATATTGCAGAGGAGGGGTTGTGGAGATTGTAAGAGCCAGAGGGTCAGAGATTTTGCTGTGAGACTGTGTTTCCTAGTGGTGTCAGAAACCACACCCACATGGTCTTACTATGCCTAAACATAAGATAAACAAGTCAATAGACGTGCTAAAGTGGACAGGGAGAAGCCCAGGAGGTCCCAACCCTAGATGAAGAAAGAACTACAGGAAACAAAAGAATGGAGAAAATGGAACAAATTGTCTTCCCCAGGGAGGAGCACCTCAGTTGGATAGCCAATAGCAAATGGTCAGCCTGAAACCATACATGTGTATACTATTACATAACTGAGTAGATTATATTTAGCAATATGTATAAGTTTGCATACACATATGCATGTAATAACAAGTAAGGAAAGGCAAATCCATGACTTTGAAAGAAAGTAAGGAGGGTTGTATGGAAGCACTTGACGGTGGTAAAGGGAAGGGAGAAATGGTTTAATTGTATTCTAAACTCAAAAACAGAAGAACCAATCGAAAGGAGAAAGATCCACTGCATCTCATCTGTTTAAAGGGAAAAATTAGAATGCAGGGAAGCAGGGGAAGAGAAAAAATAAATTAGGGAAAAACTGGAAGAAGTTGAGGAGGAGGATGACCCTGCAGGAGAACCAGCAGTCTCAACTCACCTGGATCTGTGAGGTCTCTTAGACACCGAGTCACCAACCGGCACACACGAGCTGACAGGAGGCCCTCAACACATATACAGCAGAGGACGGCCGGGTCTCGTCTCAGTCAGAGAAGCATGCAGTCCTCAACAGACTTCTCAGGGAGTAGGGGAAGTCTGGTGGGGTGGGGATGGAGGGTGGGGACATCCTCTTGGAGTCAGGCATGGGCTATGGGGATTAGGTATGGGATGTGGAACAGTCAGAGAGCGGACCGGGAGGGAAATAAAGACTATATTGTATAAAAATAATTGAAGAATAAATTAAAAAGTAAGTTTTGAAAACAAAAAAATTAGGAAAATACAATGCATTATTCAGATATCAAGAAAATAAAATTGCAAAAATTAAATCAGGCTTATGTCTAGAAATAATAATCCTGAATGTGCTAACCCAGACCCAGAAAGACGCACATTCTATGTTTTCTCCTTATGTGGTTGTTAGCTTTTAAACATTAGCAACGTTTAAGCATTACATTAGCATTGTGTGCTTCATTCAGAAAACCTACAGAGGTTTGGTAGCTAGTAAGGAACCATTGGGAAAGAAGGAAATATTACAACCAATGTGAAATAGATTATAGTGTTGTAAAAGAATAAAAGAGAAATTAGAACAAGAGAATTAAATGGTGGGAGGGAACAGGGCAAGGTAGAGGTAGGAATAATAATTAATACTGAAGACCTTTTGAAAAGCCATAGGGAAACCTACTACCATAGAAGCTGCATGAACATATACAACTGAAAAATGTGCAGAGAGTGGGAGAATTTGGAGTGCTGGGTCCTAAGAGGGATGTATTTATCACTTCCCTTTTCCTCAATGTACTGGGATCCACACAGAAAGATTGTAAAAGATGGTGGAGGTGAGGACTCCAAGAAAACAGTGTTTTCCAGACACAGCAGAGCTTAATCATACACGAATTCACACAGTATGTTACAACATGCATAATAGCGGCCCGGGTTCAACACAGACAGAAATCCCAGCATGGAGAAGTAAACAGAAACCTCACCCCCAATGAAGAAGCTATTTGCAATTGTATGTGCAAGAATGTGCCTTGTCTGTGCATGCATTTGTGTGTATGTTTTTGTATGTGCATGTGTGTTCAAGTGTGTTTCTGTGTGCATATACATGTGGTCGTGCCTTTTATGTGTATGGGTTTTATGTGTGTTCATATATATTTGTGTATAGGTGTATTTGTACCTTGCATGTGCATGTGCTTTTTGTTCGACTGTTTTGCTTTTTCTCACTTGAGAGATAAATAACATGAATTTGGATGGGTTTATGGGGTGTATCACAGAGTTCAGGAGGCAAATGAAATGATCAAAATATATTGTGTGAACTTCTTAGAAATTAAGACATCTATTGGTGGAGCTTGGGAATCTTGTGGGATAGGGGGAAGAAGGATCATAGGAACCAGTGGGGTTAATTACATCACAAGGAAACCTACAGAACCAACTAATAGGGTTCTCAGAGGCTCAACCATCAACTAGGGAACATGCATGGACTGAGCAAGGCCCACTGCAAATGTATAACAGTTCTACAGCCTGATCTTCATGGGGGGACCTCTAACAGTGAGAGCAGGGGCTGTCTCTGTCTGTGTAGCCTGCTTTGGGGGACTTTCTCCCCTACTGGGCTGCCTCCTCAGGTCTCAATAGGAGATGATGAGCCTACTCTTACTGATACTTCATATTCTAAACTGGTTGATCTCATGGGAGCCTCCCCTTCTCTAAAAAGAAAGGAGAAGGAGTGGATGGAGATGAAGGAATGGGGGTTGGGGGACTGGGACAAGAGATGGGATGGGAAACTGTGGTCAGGATATAAAATTAATTCATTTTAAAATCAGGTGTTATAAAGGAAAGCATTTTCAATCCATAAAAATAAACATGGTACTTTAAATATAAAAAAGTAAAAAACAAACACATTGTGTGAAATTTCAAATAAATGAAAGACTACTTTTAAGAATATTAATTTTAAGAATATGCCTATTCATTTATATGTCTGGTATTTATAATATACTAAAATACTAAAAATATAATTAAATAATTATCATATGTCTAAAATTTAAATTAAACTACAATGTTCTTTTTCTCCCTCGGACATCTCAAATCAAGGTTCTACATGCATTTGAGTGATTTACTGTCTATGGAAGGCTTTAAAAAAGATACAGTCAAGTACAAGTGTGAAAAACAATTAGAGAACTTTCCATGCTGGGGTCTCTAATTTCCATCCATTGTCAACAATCTTCATACACAAGCTTGCCTTTCCTGAATTAAACAATATTTTCTTAAAAATGAAGCCACATTTCCACAGAGAACACCAAAAAGAAGAGGAGAAGTGAGAGAGGGAAGAAGAGAAACAAATTAAAGGTTGTATGAGAAAGGAATTTCTAGTAGGAAATTCTGGAGCTAAGACTTCAGGTACTTCTGTTTACAATTAAAGCTGAAGGCTTGGCATACAATGACTCACATTTCATCATGCTGACAAAATAAACTTTTAATATACAATTTTCTATGTATACCTTGATTTGAAATTTAAAAAAGCACTGATAAGGGCTGGAGAGATGGCTCAGCCGTTAAAGGCTAGGCTCACAACCAAATATCAAAAGCACTGAGACATGCTCCACTATGTTCATTGCAGCCTTATTTATAATAAGCCAGAAGCTGGAAAGAAACACAGATGCCCTTCAACAGAGGAATGGATACAGAAAATGTGGTACATCTACACAATGGAATATTACTCAGCTATCAAAAAAATGACTTTATGAAATTCGTAGGCAAATGGATGGAACTAGAAAATATCATCCTGAGTGAGGTAACCCAATCACAGAAAAACACACATGGTATGCACTCATTGATAAGTGGCTACTAGCCCAAATGCTTGAATTACCCTAGATGCCAGAACAAATGAAACTCAAGAAGGATGATCAAAATGTGAATGCTTCACTCCTTGTTTAAAAGGGGAACAAGAATACCCTTGGCAGGGAATAGGGAGGCAAAGATTAAAACAGAGGCAGAAGGAACACCTATTCAGAGCCTGCCCCACATGTGGCCCATACATATACAGCCACCCAATTAGACAAGGTGGATGAAGCAAAGAAGTGCAGGCCAACAGGAACCGGATGTAGATCTCTCCTGAGAGACACAGCCAGAATACAGCAAATACTTAGACGAATGCCAGCAGCAAACTACTGAACTGAGAATGGGACCCCCCGTTGAAGGAATCAGAGAAAGGACTGGAAGAGCTTGAAGGGGCTCGAGACCCCAGATGAACAACAATGCCAACCAACCAGAGCTTCAGGGACTAAGCCACTACCTAAAAGACTATACATGGACTGACCCTGGACTCTGACCTCATAGGTAGCAATGAATATCCTAGTAAGGGCACCAGTGGAAGGGAAAGCCCTTGGTCCTGCCAAGACTGAATCCCAAGGGAACATGATTGTTGGGGGGGGGGCGGCAAGGGGGGGAGGATGGGGAGGGGAAAACCCATAGAGAAGGGGAGGGGTTGGGGGATGTTGGTCTGGAACCGGGAAGGGAATAACAATCAAAATGTAAATAAGAAATACTCAAAGTTAATAAAAAAAAAAAATCACTGATAAAAACTTAGAATTTCCCTGGCATACAGGGAGCCATGACACCTCTTCTTTGACCTAACCTTACCAGGCTAATGTCTTTTTTCTCTTCTCTAAGAATAAGGATATTGAATTGGGAATATAGTTGACAGATAGTAGAGCATTTGTTTAGCACGTGTGAGCTCTGGATTTGATCTGCTGTGCCACCATAAAAATCACCATCACTAAGTTATTGATTCAGACTATCTCTAACTTCTCATGTGCCTTTATTAATGTTCTGAAACTTTATGTAGTACTCATCAACGTCACCATGCTAAAGGAATCAGTACAAATTTTAAAAATGAGATAGGATTTCCTTAGTTCAATTCATTATGACTTCTTTTTTAAAATTTTGGTTCTCAAAGTTCAGATGAAGAGCAGATACAATCTCTTGGACTCATTTCTCTTATATTGATAAGTGCAATTCTTCAGGTGGCCAACTTGGAAAGTCACTGAAATAGACACAGATTGTACTGTGCATCTTATTAGTGACAGTTCTACACCACTACGGGATCCTATTCTAAGCTATCACTGGTTAGAAAAATTGACATTTTTACAAGTGGTCTTTGATTTTGAAATGCTATTTGATTGTTACGTACTAAATGTAGTGGTTGCCTAAACAGAATGCTTTTTTGATGAATTGGGTAACTGAAATCTTTAAAAAATTATATTAATTAGCTACCACCTATTTTTCTAAGGGTCTTGTGCTTTGTACACGTTTCAGCTGATATTTATCTGCAAGGAGAACCATGACTAAGCTGGTTAAGCTACTTGGGATCATTTAACTGTGCAGCAAAACAGGCAACACAGCGATAGATTTAATGTCTTGTTCTGCGAGTGGACAGAATTCTGAAATTATAAACAAGAAACATAGTGCTAGTTGGGCTCATTTAAATTGGTTGTGGTGGAGAAAAAAATTTTCAATCGTCTTTTGAGATGATATTAAAATTGAGTTGCTATTAGATATGGATGAAGCCATGTAAGTATTTTGAGAACGAAGATGTAAAAGCCATTCAAATGTTTGCTCACATCCCATTTCTACCCCTTCAGCATCTCCTCTGTAGTACCAAGGGATGGGCTTAAAGGACTTAACAATATTCTGGAAGAGTGTGTTCAGCACCCATACAATAGCAATTCAGTCAACACATGCGAATTTCCTTGAAATTATATGGCTTGGAATTTCAGGAAGAAATGGTTCTTTTACAGTATAATCATGGAATTATAGAGCTGTCTCCCTTTAGGACAGTGCTTTCAGACTTTAAAAGATGAAGTGACAGGAAGATTGCCTGGAGACTTTAAAGATATGAAAGGGTTTGACTCCTTCCAAGGTTCAACTCACTGGCTAATAAATGTGATTCTGTGTGATCGTGGTATCTTGCATCCTTTGTCTCAGACAGCAGGCAGATGACCCCACCTAAGTGACTGAGCTTTTTTTGTCCTTGGTATAAAAAGATATGATGAGCAATTTGACAAATTAAGAAGTGTTACAAAATTAATAAATGGAATTAGTTTAGAACCCAGAAGATCGTGTGGAGAATACTTAACAACACATTGTCATTACTATACTTTAAATTGCAGTTCTAATATATTTGAGTACTTTTGTATAGAACTGACACCCCTGTCACTTTCTATGTTGACTTTAAATCAGTGATTTCCTTCTCACAAGGTTTCTTTTATGACTATAATACAAAATAACAGAAACATTTAACCTTAGAATTTCTTAATGCTTAAAGATGTGAAGATACGTTGATATTGAAAGAGAACAGCTAGGCTCTCTCTAGGCTTTGACACTGATGTGCTATGAGTCTACTGATTTTCCTTCTTTGCTTGAGTGCCTTTCTGGAACATTGTAGCCACATGATTTATTCTTCTTAAACTATCTTCTCTCTCAGATAAGCTTTTACCTAGGATTTGGAAGCCGGACTCATCTCCAAACTGCTTCTCAGTAACTCTTTATTTCCTATTTCACTCAAAGAAAAGAATCATTACATTGTATCAACTGTAAGCTTAGAGATGTGTTGTGTTTCTTTGGGAAATAAGCCTCAGAATGTATTTTTCTTCACTAAAAAGCTTTCTTCATAGTGCTGGCCTCAAGAGATATAGTAATGCATTTAGCTTATTCATGTCTTATTGGAGAATTAAGCAACTTACAAGGTGACAGTTACATCATGTCAAGTTGTAACTTACCTTGAAACATATTGGTAATTAAATCCATTCATTCAATGCAATGCTTAAAAAAAAACCCTACAACAATAATAGAAGTTTTGGTTTAATTTCATCATGTATTTTCTAGAAATTAGTATGGCACAGTGATATGTCTTTCTAGTCAAAATTAATTACAGTCATTTTTAACATTTATTCATATTTAACTTCATTATATTTTGTGCTTGGTTGGTTCAGATTTTAAGCAAGTAGTGTTATATATTATTGTAAACTGTTTATTTCTTTACATTATCTAAATGGTTGTTACTAATCAACATGAATGTTACTTAGAGCTTAATTTTTTCAACATAATATTTTTATTGATTGTTTGGCAATTTCATAGCAAATACCATGATCACACACATTTCTCAGTTCTTCCATGTGTGCCCCCATCCTAATGACCTACATTCCTTCTGAAATAAAACAATTAGTAATAATAATAATAACAATAATAATAATAAAAGAAAAAGAGAAAAACAAGTCCAATGTGTATCATGTAAATACTCAGGGGACATGTTCAAACTCCCAGTGGCCTGTCTGTTACATAGAAATGAGTCATTCCCCTCCTACAAACAGGTCAGCCTCCTACAAACATGTCAGCAGCTATCAATAGTGGAGAACTAACTTCAACATCCTTATTACACGTTTAAGCATTCTATTCCATGTGCTTGGACTGTTATTTTATTGGAGGTTGGGAGTTGGGGTGGTGGTAGCATTGTAACAGAAGACCTGTATGTCTCTCTTTCTCAACTGTGCATCTGCACTCATCAATACCACTGCAAAAGTAGTTCCTTGCTATTTACAGTTAGCGGGGGCATGGATAGCGGGGTCCTTTAAATAGTTTCTGGACATGGCACATACCAGGAACATGGCCCTGACTGCAATAGGACCACAGACCCAGGTGAGACCCTTAGAGGCATCCTGGATCAAGGATATCACCATGGCTTCAGGTGGCAGTGATGGGTACTCAGACCAGTATTGCAACCAGCATGACTCAACAGAGCTTCAGGCAACAGCCCAGACTATGGGCATTGGCATACCTTCTGTGGTAACTTAGAACATGGACATCAACATAGACTCCTGCTGGGGGAGGACCTGGGAACCAGACATGGCCTTTCGGGGCAGCATGACCTGGACATCAACATGGATTCAGGTGGTACTGGGCTTTATTTTTACGTTGACCATAGTAGGTAACTAAATTCTGCTATCATTGTAATTGGAGTATAATTAGGGAAACATACTGTAACATTAAAACATATGAAAAATATGTGTTCATAAATGTCGAAGACAATAGTAAAAATGTATATATATACTTTTTTATATATTTTATAAATATGTATATTGCCTATATGTGTGTGTGTGTGTGTGTGTGTGTGTGTGTGTGTGTGTGTGTGTGTGTGCAATAATTTAAAACAGGGAAGCCATGAATTTGAGAGAAAGCAAATGGGGCTTGGTAGAAGCTGAAGGGAGGAAATTATGTAATTATATTTCAATTTCAAACAAAAAATACTTTAATATTTTCAAAAATGAATCTAATACCCTCTTGATGAAATGTTTTATTTCATTACTCAACCTTGAAGTAATTTTTAAACTAAATTTTGAAATAAAAAGAGAGGCCTTTTGTCTTAAACTACAAATTGGACAGCATAAATTCAGGAAAATGCAGAGTGATGCCTTTAGCATTACAAATATTAAATAACACTGTTTCATCAGTAAGAAATTACACAAAGCTATAAATGATCTTTTCACTGGAAACACAGTATAACTTCGTCACTCCAACACTATTGAACACTATTCAGCTACAAAATTAATTAAATCATGGAAATTTTAGGTAAACTGACAGAAACAAAAAAAAAATGCTACATTGAGTCAAGTAACTCAGACCCAGGACAACTAGTAACACACATTCTCGCTCAGATGTGGCTCTAACAACTAACTTTCCAGATATGAGTAGATGTCCTGAACCTGCCACAGAAACTACAAAAGCAAAATGGTAGCATGGCAAGGGGGATGTGCTCCCTAGGAAAATAACTGTATACAGGTGATATGAATGGGGGATGAGGGAAACCTGGGGGAGAGGCTTTGAAGGCAAGTGGGAGGGAATTCGGCACACAAGGAGAGGAAGTAGGAAGGGAAAAAACATGAAAAATGTTTGATAAAGCAATGAGAAATCATACTATATTTTATTGACTCCGAATTTCACACACACACACATACACACATAGTTTTCAATCCACTTGATTAAATACTCATGAAAGGCTGACTAATATTCTTTCATAAAACTATAGACTATCTAATAAAATCCAGATAACAGGCATAAGAAACCTCCTTTAAGTTGTTGGTCAGATGGTCAAAGTGACTCCCCAAACAATAAAGGGTACTACTCTTACCTAAGGTCGCCTAAAAACTGACAGTAAGTTTGTATTTCTGAAGACAATATAGACTTCAGTCACAGGACTCAAGGACTCTGAACTGGATGTGATCTGAAAGCCTTCTCACTGAGGAATAACTTTCTTTGTAGTGTCATTCCTCAAGTTATCGTTCCATTTTTTTCTTACAATTGCATTTAGCATTGACTTATTTTGCATGACTGTCCATACAATTTTAGAGACTTTAGCAACTTTGTAAGGATTGTACTTTATTCATGGATTGCTTTTGACACTAAAGGTAATTTTAAGACACCAGTCAAAATGGATGGACCAGGAGGACTTTTGATTGATTTCTCTCCCCTTCTATTTCTTTTACTAGCACTTTGTACTAAAAGTGTACATATCTTTTACATCCTTGTTTAACTTATCTCTAATTAGGCTATTTATTTTGTGTACATTATAACAGTGATTTTTCTATTTCTTTCTATGATTATACTTAAGGTACTGAAATGTAGCAGATTTGTAGGTTAATTTGCATTCTGTAAATTCAATGCATTCATTTATTTATTCTAACTTCAAAGTGTGTGCTCAGAATTTTCTATATACAGCTTAATCTTTTAATAATTTGTTTGAGTTTTGAGATTATAAATATAATTACTTTCCTCCTTTTTTCCTCCCTTCAAGCCCTCCCATACATCCCTACTTGTTTGATTTCTAATACAGACACTTTTTATTAATTATTGTTACATGCATAAATGTATATTCATATAAATTCATAGATATGACCCACTCAGTCTTTTTAATGTTACTTTTATATATGTTTTCAGGACTGGTCATTTGTCATTGTATTAAATAACAGTGTCTTTCCCCAAACAAATACTTTGTACTACTTTTCTTTTCGTAATGTTTTAATTTTATCTCCTGATTGCTCTGCCTTGGATTTCTGGAGCAATTTTTAATGTCAGACGTTAACAGGAACAACCTCGTTTGGTTCTGAGTTGTTAAAGAACATTTTTTCCCACCTACTACAAAAAACCTGTGGTGTTTTCTGCTTGTTCATTAATTTATGTGACCTCTATTATCCTGGGATACAAATATTATAGATCTGGTTGGCTGTATATTTTTTTTTCTGGAGCTGAGGACCGAACCCAGGGCCTTGCGCTTGCTAGGCAAGCGCTCTACCACTGAGCTAAATCCCCAACCAGGCTGTATATTTTTATAATTAAAAGGTGTTAGATTGCTCAAATATTGTTTTCTATATCTAACTTGTTGATCATTTTGTCAAGACACTGTAACGTACTACTGATTAGTCTATGATAACCTTTCCTTACACTCTAGAGATTAATATCATTTCATTGTATTAAATAACCCTCTTAAAATATTATTACTACTCTGTAAGAATTTATTTACTTTATTTATTCAAGGTTATTGACCATAAATTTACTTTTGTTATAAAGCTCTTGTCTATAGTTGACATGAATTTGATGCTGGCTTCTGTATCTTTTTAAGAGCAGGGGGAGGGAGACTATTACTTACTGAAAATGTTGGGAGAACTTGGGCATCATTGGAATTTACTTCAAGGAGCCCATGGAAGTTATTACATTTGTGATTCAGTACACATATTAATAGTTGGCCTGCCCTGATTGTTTTAGTTTCTGCATAATTCACACTTGATATATTATGCACATATATGGAATTATTGACTTATTCTAGGTTCTTCAAAGGTTTATATGAACTTCTTCAAGGCAGCATCTTTTTTTTTTTTTTTATTAACTTGAGTATTTCTTATATACATTTGAGTGTTATTCCCTTTCCCGGTTTCCGGGCAAACATCCCCTCCCCCTCCTTCCTTATTGGTGTTCCTCTCCACCCTCCCCCATTGCCGCCCTCCCCCAACAGTCTGGTTCCTGGGGGTTCAGTCTTAGCAGGACCCAGGGCTTCCCCTTCCACTGGTGCTCTTACTAGGATATTCATTGCTACCTATGAGGTCAGAGTCCAGGGTCAGTCCATGTATAGTCTTTAGGTAGTGGCTTAGTCCCTGGAAGCTCTGGTTGCTTGGCATTGTTGTACATATGGGGGTCTCGAGCCCCTTCAAGCTCTTCCAGTTCTTTTCTCTGATTCCTTCAATGGGGGTACTATTCTCAGTTCAGTGGTTTGCTGCTGGCATTCGCCTCTGTATTTGCTGTATTCTGGCTGTGTCTCTCAGGAGCAGAGCTACATCCGGCTCCTGTCGGTCTGCACTTCTTTGCTTCATCCATCTTGTCTAATTGGGTGGCTGTATATGTATGGGCCACATGTGGGGCAGGCTCTGAATGGGTGTTCCTTCAGTCTCTGTTTTAATCTTTGCCTCTCTCTTCCCTGCCAAGGGTATTCTTGTTCCCCTTTTAAAGAAGGAGTGAAGCATTCACATTTTGATCATCCGTCTTGAGTTTCATTTGTTCTAGGCATCTAGGGTAATTCAAGCATTTAGGCTAATAGCCACTTATCAATGAGTGCATACCATGTATGTCTTTCTGTGATTGGGTTAGCTCACTCAGGGTGATATTTTCCAGTTCCAACCATTTGCCTACGAATTTCATAAAGTCGTTGTTTTTGATAGTTGAGTAATATTCCATTGTGTAGATGTACCACATTTTCTGTATCCATTCCTCTGTTGAAGGGCATCTGGGTTCTTTCCAGCTTCTGGCTATTATAAATAAGGCTGCAATGAACATAGTGGAGCACGTGTCTTTTTTATATGTTGGGGCATCTTTTGGGTATATGCCCAAGAGAGGTATAGCTGGATCCTCAGGCATTTCAATGTCCAATTTTCTGAGGATCCTCCAGACTGATTTCCAGAATGGTTGTACCAGTGGCAGCATCTTATTTATCCTCTATATTCCTAAAGTTAATGGATCCTCTTACATTTATGATTATACTTCAATTTCTCTTTGAGATTTTAATATTAACAAAGTTTTACATTGTTAGTCATTAAAAAATCTAATTCTTATTTTTGTTGATATTGCAATTTTATAGTTTTTACTTCATTATACTGTTTCTATAATTTTAATACTTTCTTTGAATACTTGTGCCTTGTTGAAACTATCCTTTTCTTGTCTTAGCATATAGGCGCTGAGGTTGGGTGTGGAAAATAGTCAACTAGAAATTCAAGAGAAACTGTTTGCCCCAGGGTTCTAAAAGCAGACAGTTCACCCTGTACATGACTATCATGTTGACTGTAGCATTTAATTGTGTGGTAGAAATACAGCAGGCCTATTATGTTCCCTGAAATGGACATGGTGAGGGAGAATCTTTTCTTTGCTTCGATCTTACTGATTGACTCATAGCATTATTCTTTATGGCCCCTAGGAGATTAGAGAAGAATCTCTTTCCTGAGAAGAGTTTTACAATGTTCAGAAAACCACTTCTGGGGTTCCTATTAGCCAGGAACATACCCGTAGGTCTCAGGAAATCTCTTCTTTGTGTGAAGAAAATATTCTAATCTGGGGAAGGATGCAATATAGTATGATTGAAACAACACCAATTTTAGTGTAATCTACTTCTTTCTTGCTTTCAAGGACTATATAGATTTACTAGAAGTGATTATATGTTTTCTTATCCAACAAAGATGTCCTCATTTTTAAATGTTTAATATTTAAACTTGTTGAAGGAGATTGAAGAGGGGACTCTAACTCCCATGTTATAATCAAAACTTAGGATAAAAATTAAATTGATTATAGATCTATTGAAAAACTTTATGAAAGAAAGTTTAAAACAACCTTCAACTTAGTGTTGAACAAACATAATTGAAACAAGGAGACCAGAGAAAACACAGTTCAGTTAATTTCAGATTGTAACACAGTATTTGGAGTCTGCGTTTCATTCTGTAGTAATAATATTAAATGAAATACTTAAACTGCTTTCTTTACAATTCTCGTGTACAGTGTTACTATTATATATTTATGATCAATAACTAAAATTCAAGAATATATAATAAGTCTCTAGCACTGTGTTCTAAATGATGAGAAGACATTTTTGAAAGAATTGAGAAGAAACAAAGAATATTGAAAGTAATGCATATCCAAACTATTTGTTGAGTACTTCTTTGTTTAAAGCCTTTTCTCACTATGAAGAAAAATGAATGTGACTTATGATATCCATGTTCATGTAGATTTCATTCAAACTCAATTCACCAAGCAAAGTCAGGAATAAGGAAATGAAACAATAGTTATAAGTTAATTAAAATAATGAAATCAAACTACAAACTTGGCACAGAAAATAGTATATTTTGGATATTGATTGTTTGTTTGTGGCCAAATCAAGAAAGGTCACTTTAAAGTATAACCAGTGATCTGAGGATCAAATTCTAAGATCACATCCTAAGAGCATATGAAGATGTTTTCAGAATTTGGGTATGTAAAATATACAGTTTTGTGGAATTTATAGTTAAATTTATATGTAAGAGTAAGATAGTTTCTTTAGTGTATGTTAATAAGAATTATAGAAGAATAAAAATAAGCAAAGTAAAATGGTCAGTGTGACATAAGAGCTAAGCGATATCTCATTTCCTTGCTGATAAATTAAAAAGTCACAGAGCAAGGCAAACTCCTAATACCTTATCAAATCCTAATGCCCCATCACTATATTCACTAATTAGTGTATTTATCAACTCTTACTAGAGAAGATACGTTTTATGGTGGATGTTAACGAACCAAGACTCACAAATTGACAATGGTCAAAGAATAAAAGACTGCAGAATGCTCAGCCCTAAACAGAATCTCTATATCACACCTTTTCTCCTTAAACTGAGGGTTCATTATAGTATTTGGGACAGAAAGATTTTCAGAGTCAGGGATAGTAAAGTATTTCCAAGGAACCAGCATTTTCTAAACAAAGTAGGACATTGGGTCATATGAACCCACAGCTCATGCACATATGTTGTGTAAGATGAAGCCGGACAAAATTTCAGCATGGAGCTGGGAAGTAGGAACAGATTCCTATTCCTACATTAGTAACTATTGATCTCTATTGATAGGGAGAATTGCTTTTGGAAGGTTCAACCCCTGTTGGCTTGACCTTGTTCAAGTGAAGATCATATATGTAAGAGTCTATAAGCAGCACAAACTATATTTTATGGATTTTAAAGAAGAGAGGACACAAATGGGTATATACAGAAGGGAGATGGATAGAGGAAGAGCTGCAAACATGGTGAATAGGATCAAAGAAGGCTGTACAAAATTCTCAAAGAAATAACCAAATGAGAGAGAAATAGCACTTCATATACTTTTAGAAAAATGAAGTAAAATGAAGGGAATTTAATAAATTCATTTTATTATGCAGTTGACTTTATTATCACGATTTCATGGTAGGCTGATGATTTGAATGATTTTTTGTCTAGTCTGTGAGTAGTTAAAGACATTGCATTTAGCTTTATTAATTCAGGTTATAATCAAATTGAAATGAATAGACTTTTGAAATGGCAATTGTGATCATTTATACTGGTTTTATTTTATGCTAAGTGAGGTAGAAAGGGCCGCCCTGAATGTGAGCAGCATTATTTCATGGTTTGGGTCATGGCCTTTTGAAAGGAAGAAGGGAAATGAAAAGCTTATCCTTTTCTCACCATTGCTTTTCACCTAGACTAAGATGTAACCAGCAGCCCGAGGCTCTGGTCGCACCTGCTTCCCCGAAATAATGGTCTCCATGGTCAAACTGTGAACCAGGTAAACCTTTGATTCCTTCAGGTTCTTTTGTAAATAATTTTATCAACATCAAATGTGAATAATACAGAAAATTAATACAGAAAATTGGGATTGCTGCTGTAATTGCCTGACCATGTTGGTGTTAGACCTTAAGAACTAATTGGCCAAAGAAATGAGTTAGAATTTGGAAGTATGAGATTATGAAGCCCCCAAATATTGAAACCAATAATTTTACAACCCATGCTTTTAGAAGTTTGGAAGTCTAGAAGCTTTCCAGAAACATCAGTGACAGAGGAATGGCTAACGAGGTTTTAGAGAACCACAAATTTACCCAAAACTAGGCTAGAAGATAGCTAGATTGTATCATGATGAGTACTGTAGAAGAATTAAATTATAAAGCAACAGACTAATATGTTTGTTGGTGGGATAACACCCAGGTTGTGGCATGAGATGATGTCTAATGCCACTGGACAAGCTGACAGACTCTAGAATCACCTAAGATCAGAGCTTCTAAGCACACACTGAAAGGATTGCCAAGATAAGGTTATTGTAAATGATAAGACTCTATTTTAGTGTAGGCAGCACAGTCAAATGGGCTGGGCTCCAGGACTGAGTACACCTTGATTACTAAGCATTCTTCAACTGTTCTCCTCTTGACCTGCAAACAGAATGTGACCATCAACCTTAAGCTAATGCCTCATGACTCCTCCTAGTAATATACTGTGCCATTAGACTGTGAGACAAATCTATTTTATATTCAAGTTACTTTTGTCACAGTATGTTATTATACTAACGCCGACATTAGCTACTCCAGAAAACTGGTGCTAAGAAGTATGATCCTTCCTCAGACAAGCTTGGTCACATGACTTTGGGGCCTTCGGAGTTGGCTTCGTGGAGTAATGTGGACTAATTTATTTGAGAAAAGCCATGGAACACTCTAATCCAGTGGTTCTCAACCATGGATTCATTGACTCTTGCAAGGGTCACTCATCAGATATTCTGCATATCAGAAATTATATTATGTTTCATAGCAGTAGCAAAATTACAGTTACGAAGTAAAAACAAGGTAATTTTAAGGTTGGGGGTCACCCCAACCTTAGGTGCTATATTAAAGGGTCACAGCATTACCAAAGTTGAGAATCATTGCCCTAACCCAACCTTACTGCATTATTTTTGTGGGAATTGGGAGGTGCCAAATGCTTAAAGAGACATGGATTATGGAGGACCGGTTTGGGAGAGAGATGCAATTTTGGGTCATAAAACTTTGCATCAGAGTTTCTGACGGTCATCAAGTAAGTGGGGTTGAAGCAATCAAAGTCCCTAAGAGCTGCATGAAGATGTTCTTGCATGAAAATGAACATGAAGCCCATATTGCAATTAAGAGCTCATAATGTTAGAAAATCTAATGTGTGTGTGTGTGTGTGTGTGTGTGTGTGTGTGTGCATGTGTGTGTAGGCACACACACACAGTGGTTATTATTCACGAGACTTCTTTCTAAAATTCCTAAACATAATACATTTTTCATTTATTATTTTTCAGTTAAAAATAATATCTCTTTTGTTTTTATAGTTTTATCACTTTAAAGTCTTCACTAGCAAATATTATTTAGACATGGCTGTTATAGTGTACTTTCAAGAATGCATAGCATACAATAAAATTACATGTGTATAGCTTAAAATAACGAATGTGTTTATGTAAAGACCATAGGGGAAATGCACATTCATTTGGAACCTTGTTAAGTTCAAATCCTTTCAAGTGGATTTTTTGTACCTAAGTTAATTAGAGTTGCCTCATTTACATAGAGTAATCACCTACACATACCCATGAATAAAATTTCAGTATCTTAAATTCAGTAGAAGTGGGAGTTTCTCTGACTCTTTTGCCTATTCTAGGGTCCCCTTTCCTCCTACTGGGTTGTCTTACATAACCTTGATATGAGGTATGGGCCTAGTTTTACTGTTCCTTTCTATGTTGATTACCCTTGGAAACTGATCTTTTCTGAAGGAAAACAGCAATATGGCTTCTGTGGTAAGATTTCACATCCAAAGACCTTCTGGGTCAATTTGAGCTGGCCAGAATGCAGACAATACCCTAGATTATAGTATGAACTAGCTGAAACACAAGCATTCCCTTAAAACGCACATTCAATTCCTAACAATGAACGTAAGGCTAGTTGTGAAAGGAAGCAGGCATGTTTGGAAGTGACATCTAATTGAGTGACAGACAAGGTGGCAAATGAGAAAATGATTTGACAGAGTGAGTCAAGAATAGGATATGCCCAATTCATAAGAGAAAAGCACAGTAAAGAGGAACTATGTAAAAGCAGTAAGACAACATGGTGGTGAGTTATATGCTTCTGTATGGCACATTTGTCGTGGCAGTTTTACAGAGACCGGTTGTGGAAATAACAAGCTAGACAAAAGTGAAGATACAGATACGATGAGAATAAGATGGAACCAGAAGATTAGAACATTTTGCCAAAGTTAGTAAGTAACAAGTCTAGCAGAGCAATTCAGGCAGAAGCCAAGAGAAGCTAGATTGAATCAATAAGCTTAGAAAATGAGATGTTAGAGATGACAGAAGCTCTAAGCCTAAGCCTAGGAATGGTTAGAACAGAGAATGAAATACTCTGGGCTCTGCACAAGCTCTGCACATCTTGAGTTTGACTCACCTTTCATCTCAACATTGGAGGAAATAAAAGCAACATTTACATCTGGCACCCACCATCACTGGAGAAGGCCTACCAACCCTGAAGAAAGCAGAGGACATTTGGCAAAAAACTACAGGGGAGAAATTTGCCTGTGATTATCCTCAGAGAAAGCAACAGTTCTTCCAGTGTGGCTGAACGCCCAGAGAGATTGGCATCTACAGAGACACGGGAGTCCCTTAGACAGTGAATCACAGTAAACCTCACCCAAAGAAAATTTAACTGTATAAAAAGGCTCTTCCTGAATCAAAAAATGAGAAACTCCATTTAAGATCCTTAGAAAGTCAAGGTCTGACTAAAGGGAATAGAAACGCTACTTGAAAAATCATTGTAATACTTATTGGATCTGTGTCTACTGGAGTAAGGGCTTCCCTACTTTCAATTATAATCTTTATCATATTTCCTCTCAGATGGGGTTGAATGAATATCTCTACAACAGGAAAAATTAGCTATGATAATACAAAGCCTTGAGAAGCAAAAGACAGCAGAAGTAACAGAATAGAAATTGCTTAATTGTGAACATGTGGAACCTAATAAATTTGAGGATCAAGATAGACAGCCCATTGAACCTACAGCACCATCTCTTAATGAAATTGAAGAAAGGTAACAACACCCATTAGTTTTCCTAGTTACCCAGAAACATGAGTATATGAGTAACCCAGAGTATATGTCTGAAATTCACAAAATCAAAATGAACAACTAGTCATAGAATCCTATTAAAATACAAGATTTTAAACAGTTTAAAGAATCAATAGTAACTTATGAAATCTACTCACCCTAATGTGAGACAGATGTTAAGAACATGGGCTAACCAAAAAAGCATTACACCTCAAGACTGGAAAGATTTACCAGCAGCTGTACTGGAAGCTGTTTCTCAATTACAATGTCCAATATGGAGGTGAGAAGAAGCTGCAATTATGAAAAATCGTAATAAGTCTAAAGGTGTTAATATCATGAAAGATCAATTGTTAGGTAAAGGTCAATGTGTTAGTTTATGAAAGCAGTGTAATTTGATAAGTCTATTATTATATGATGCGCTTTAGAAGCTTTAAGAGCCTGGGATAAGGTAGAGCAACCAGGAAAAATCATTCACTCACAAAGATGATACAAAGCCACAAAGAGACGTCTATTGTTTTCTTATAGAAATCAAAGTCCACTGTCAACAGGGCAATACCAGATCCATCTGTGAGATGGGAATTAATTATTAATTGAAACTTTAGCTTTTGAAGCTGAAAATGTTAAAAAGAAAAAATAGGACAGACAGACAGAAAGAAAGCAAACAAACAAAGAGATGTAGAATTTTAATCCAGCAGCATAGCTGCTCTGGCAAAGGATCATATCCAATGATATGATCCAAATAGAATACACACACCCTTTGTACACAACATTAGTTTGTTGAAGGAAGTAACCACCTTTGAAAAATCTAACTGAAGGACAATGTGATAAGTCAGAGAAAGATTTGATAGAACCAATCAGAGAGAGGATTAGCCCAACTGTCATGAGGACAGAAAACAGGGGCTACTTAAGGCAGTGTAGAGGGAGTCAGAAATGGAGGGCATTTCAGTTGAGCTCAGGCAATGCAGTGGAGTTCAGTTGAGTGCAGCTCAATGGAGTTTGGTGCAGTCAGTGCAGTTCAATTCATGGAATCTACAGGCAGTTTTTCCAAGCAGAAGAACTCCATGAGAAGCCAAGAGAAGACGGTTTGAATCAGTTGGCTTGGGGAGAATTTTTGTTCCAGAACAGCTGAACTGAATAGCCAGTATAGAATTATTATATTAATATTGATTCATGAAATGAGTATAGTGTCAGCTATTCCTTAACCAGCTAATTCCCCCAATAGTCACATAGAGAGACTAAGATTTATTAGAATCACTTTCAGCCAAACACTGAGCAATTATTCCATTCTAAACCTTCACACTGGTCAGGCTTCCTCCAAAATATATTCCCCTCTTACTTGAATTTTTTTCATCCTTTATTGATCCAGCTCTCTTCCCCTGCTATTTTATTCACCTTCCTCTTGGCTCCCTTTCTCATTTCCTGTCTCTTCATCCCTCCTGGAATTGGAAGTCCCACCTATTCTCTGTAAAGCTCTATTTTGGCTCATCGGCTTTTATTAGCCAGTCAGAGACTGAAAGAGGAGCAATATTTATACAAACTTGTATCTGGACCTTCTAATAATAAACATAACAAAGCCAGGTTGGGATTGAAATAAGGTATGAGAGCAGAAAAATCAGTATTTGAATAAAACAATGGTAAGGCTTACACAGCGTAGAAAAACATTATGATTAGAAACCAGAGTTCAGTAAAAACTAGAAAAGGTGGGCTCAATCAGTATTTTTTTCCCTACAATTCAGTGACTTTTAGCTAATCAAGTTCTTAGAACTTGAAAAAGCTTGATCAGCCCCCATAGGTGGAGTAGAAGTACTGCTGACATTGATGCTAATGACTTTGCAATTGGAGAAGCAATAGGTAATAATCCTAGATGTCAGATCCATTGTTTTAAATGTGGGAGACAAGGTCATTTGAGAAAGGATTGTAGGCAAGGCATTCCTAGAGACTTCTCAAGAAGACCTCAGCCCTCTGGTATTTGTAGAATGAATGATAAGGGTAGGCATCACCTCTGAATGCAGGTCAGCAAGATATATGTAAGGTAATCCCTTAGCAATGGAAACTCCCTCAGAGATAATTGCTTAAATGTGGGAAACTCCCTAAGGGGGTTATTTTTACCAGGCAACAAACAATATGTACCAGGTATTTTCTGTCAGCAATCCACAGAGCAACTAGGAATTGGAGATCTAATGTATGCTATAGAAAGGAGCACAGCTCTAGACTTAGCCATACAAAAACGATCACCAAAAATCCCAGTGGATTTCATAGACTTCTAACCCCAAAGACAGTAGGAATGGCTTTAAGAAGAAGAAGTAGCCTAACATCCCAAGGATTTATTGTGCATCCAAGAATTACAGATGAAGACTTCAATGGAGAGATTCAAATTATAGATTATATAAAAAGAAATGTAGTTTAAAGCAGGAGACATGATTGCTCAGCTTCTACAGCCTTTGGATGTCCCAGGCAAACCAGCTCAATCTGAAAGAACGGGAGGATTTGGAAGCTGGAAGACAGGTTTGTTGGCAAACTATTATTCTTGACCAGAGACAAAAATTAAAATTAAATGGTATTGAAATTGAAGAGTTTTGGATATAGGAGTTGATGTAACTATAATCTCAGAAGCGACTTGGAATCCACCTTGTCTTCTTCACAAGGTATCTAAATAGTATGTTGGAATTGGAATACTGTAAAGTTTTACTGTAAGTAAAACAAAGGATAAAACAAGTTAAATATTGGGGACTAGAAGGCCAAATAGGAAGATTAAATCCTATGTGGAAGATATGGCCATAAATCTATGGGGAAGAGATCTTCTACAAGATCAATATTTCTTCTACCTCAGAAAATGGAAATCTATTTTAACTGATACTGCATATTGACAGTTTAAATATTATATCTTTACTATTTCTGTATTTAAATAGATAAGAAGTCTGGCTCACTGGCTTGGAATCAGTCATAGACTACCAGTGCCTAACTGTCTAGTTTAAAAGGTAAAAAATGCTATCTCTTGATATGTGTAGATTCATAATGATTTAATTATACCTTGATAAATAGAAATGGGGAATGCTGACTCCCAGAAATACACTGACTAATGCTTTATCATCTTTAATTATTTTTTGGATTTCAGTAACACAGGAACAACAGTTGCCAAAGAACATTGGCTTATAGAGAGAGAGAATAACTGAATTAGATCAACCTCTATACTTTAAAGATGTTTTAACATCAGAATATGCTGAGGAAAAGGTTTTGTCTATATTTCCACAGGTGATGAAAGACTAAGGGTTCCATCAAAAATGATACTGATACAATCTGTATAAGAGAAACTTTACATGGAAAGCATAACTCAAGAATGCAAGAGATGCAGAAAGACAGCAAGGGCATACAATCCAGAAATATGTTCCATCGAGTGATAGTTCAACAAACTGGCTGAAAGCGGATAGCTTTTCTTCACACTGCCAGACTGGAAGACCTTGATGCTGAAATGGATGTTTGCTAAAGGACAGACTATCAGGTCTGCAATTATGAATGATCCTAGCATCAATTGATCCTCAGAAGGACATCAGGACTGTTTCATTCCAGTAATTGAAAATTCTTTCTGTTGTAGAAGCTAAACTGTGTACAGTTTTTAGCTTAAACAGAAACGGGAAGGCATAGAGCAATTTTAGTCTAGTAATTTGGCTAGTCTGGCAGGGCATCTTATCCAAAGACCTTCTAGGGCTATATGATCTTAAATGCAGACACACCTGGTTTACAGGACAATCTGGATAGAATATAGACATGCCCCTAATATGCACGATTCTTCCCCAATAGTGAAGGTAAGGTTAATTTCTAGAAGGAAGAATCCATGTTTGAATGTGACTTTTAATTGAGGGACAAAGATTTGACAGAATGAGCAAGAGAAAAGCTATGCCCAACTTATGGGAGAACAGCACAGGGAAGAGAGGCTATGTTAGAGCAGAGAGAGAAAAAAAAGTGGCAAGTGATGTTTGTGTTTATGACACTTAGGTCAGGACAGAGACAGGTGAACGAGGAAAGAAGATCTACACCTGGGAAGACAGAAGAAGCCAAGGAATGAAAAGAAGCCAGAAGGTTAGAACACATATGGCTCTCATATCATTCCTTATCAGAGAAAATACAAAAGACATTTTCAGGAGCGGATCTCAGAGAGAGGCAGGGGGTAGAGGGCTGACTGGAGGAATGGATGGAAGATACGGTTGGTCCATGTTTAAAACAACAATGACAAAAGTACATAAACAAGGAAAAAAGAAAATATAGTAAAATGTTTATGAGTTGAAAATAAAGGTCACTTAATTATTCATTATAAATACATGATAATCATATGATTAAACAGTGATTTTTTCATTAAACTTTTAAAAATTATCATTTTTCTTTTTATTTTGAAGTACAGTATCTTCCAGAAGCTTGAGATTTCCCAGATTATTAAAAACCTTTCACTGCATTTATCATAAATCCCGATTTAATTAAAGAACCTTAGATTCCTTGAAATAAAAACATACTATTGATTATTTGCAAATGATCAATGAGCTTTTCTTCATTCTAAACAATTGAATAAAATATTCAAGATTCTTACGCTGGCAGTGCCTCAAGTAAAGAGATAATTCTTAGTAAACCAGTTAAATTGTTCTGTCTATGAAAAAGGTATGCTTTCACTTACTATAAATAATATTCTAACCAACCAATCAAGGCAATAGTTTTTATCAAAGTGATAGAAACTGTGAAGCAGGTATTTTCTGGGTAGATTAAGGGAACATTTTGATAATTGAATGTTTTTCATTCTGCATTTTACATATGCTACGAAGTGGACTCTCTTTGCCGGAATAGCAATCAAGTACTAATTCAAAGGATTCTACCATATTTCCTTAGGGCAGGCAACTATCTATATAAAAGAAGCAAGCTCTGATTTAGAAAGAGTTTGACTTTTTATTAGGTCTATAAAAAGGGAGGGAGTTAAAAATTCTCTGGCAGCTTTTAGCAGACTTCAATTAGAAAAGGCTGTCGTAGTTTTTACAGGATGAATCAGAGTCAATCAGACTTCTGTGGGTTGTGTTCGATTGCCTTCTGCCGCTCTTCTATCTCAAGGCTCGAAGTTCAAGCTCTTTATAGCACTCTGCATTTCCTTTAGTTAATAGAAATTGGGCCTGTCTCCTGGAAAATAAAATTGCATTGTAAAAAGGAAAAGCAAATGATGAGTAGAAAGAAAATTAGGGTCTATAACCACTTTTATCTCATAATGTCTTACACCATCTTCATGGATGCATTTATTAAAAGCAACTAAAGAGTCAAAAATACTAATTTATAAAAT